>NC_048585.1:1277500-1425000 GCF_013265735.2 Oncorhynchus mykiss
TCTCTCTCTCTCTCTCTGTCTCTCTCTGTCTCTTTCTCTCTGTGTGACACAGTTGCTCCCCCTACTGTCCTCCTGTGGTTTTACCTCCTTGACTTAAACACAGAGCTGGTGGCTCTATGAGGAATAATACCTAATAACCAATGGTTCAATGCATTGCCTTGTTCTTGTTGTTGTAAAAGTTGTTTGTTGTTGTTCAGTCTGGTGAAGGTTGTGGAACTAGTTTCTACTGTGTAAAAGTTGTGTTGTTGTTGTTCAGTCTGGTGAAGGTTGTGGAACTAGTTTCTACTGTGTAAAAGTTGTGTTGTTGTTGTTCAGTCTGGTGAAGGTTGTGGAACTAGTTTCTACTGTGTAAAAGTTGTTTGTTGTTGTTCAGTCTGGTGAAGGTTGTGGAACTAATTTCTACTGTGTAAAAGTTGTTTGTTGTTGTTCAGTCTGGTGAAGGTTGTGGAACTAGTTTCTACTGTGTAAAAGTTGTGTTGTTGTTGTTCAGTCTGGTGAAGGTTGTGGAACTAGTTTCTACTGTGTAAAAGTTGTGTTGTTGTTGTTCAGTCTGGTGAAGGTTGTGGAACTAGTTTCTACTGTGTAAAAGTTGTTTGTTGTTGTTCAGTCTGGTGAAGGTTGTGGAACTAGTTTCTACTGTGTAAAAGTTGTTTGTTGTTGTTCAGTCTGGTGAAGGTTGTGGAACTAGTTTCTACTGTGTAAAAGTTGTTTGTTGTTGTTCAGTCTGGTGAAGGTTGTGGAACTAGTTTCTACTGTGTAAAAGTTGTGTTTGTTGTTGTTCAGTCTGGTGAAGGTTGTGGAACTAGTTTCTACTGTGTAAAAGTTGTGTTTGTTGTTGTTCAGTCTGGTGAAGGTTGTGGAACTAGTTTCTACTGTGTAAAAGTTGTGTTGTAGTGTTCTGTAGTTTGTTGTCTCTGTGTGGTGGAAGATATTACCTGCTGTGATTTGTCAGTGTGTATTGTCTAGTTTAATGTCAGTTGGTTGTTTTGTCAATTTGTGGCGTAGCTTATGAATTCTTTAGGGCCTCCCAAGGTACTCTAGTTAATCATATAGTTAATAGTTGAATTGAAAGGAACATTTTGCCTATAGAGGATTGTGTAAATATTTTATAGCCTAGTTTTTGTTTGGGGGCTTTTGAAATATTAATAGGACCATGAAAAGCTTTGCCCGTTGTCCTCTGCTGGAGAACAGGAAGTGTAATGCATTGTGTCTGTTAGTTGTATTCTCTGATGGAGAACAGGAAGTGTAATGCATTGTGTCTGTTAGTTGTGTTCTCTGCTGGAGAACAGGAAGTGTAATGCATTGTGTCTGTTAGTTGTATTCTCTGCTGGAGAACAGGAAGTGTAATGCATTGTGTCTGTTAGTTGTATTCTCTGATGGGGAACGGGAAGTGTAATGCATTGTGTCTGTTAGTTGTATTCTCTGCTGGAGAACAGGAAGTGTAATGCATTGTGTCTGTTAGTTGTATTCTCTGATGGAGAACAGGAAGTGTAATGCGTTGTGTCTGTTAGTTGTATTCTCTGATGGAGAACAGGAAGTGTAATGCATTGTGTCTGTTAGTTGTATTCTCTGATGGGGAACAGGAAGTGTAATGCATTGTGTCTGTTAGTTGTATTCTCTGCTGGAGAACAGGAAGTGTAATGCATTGTGTCTGTTAGTTGTATTCTCTGCTGGAGAACAGGAAGTGTAATGCATTGTGTCTGTTAGTTGTATTCTCTGCTGGAGAACAGGAAGTGTAATGCATTGTGTCTGTTAGTTGTATTCTCTGATGGGGAACAGGAAGTGTAATGCGTTGTGTCTGTTAGTTGTATTCTCTGATGGAGAACAGGAAGTGTAATGCTGTTAGTTGTATTCTCTGCTGGAGAACAGGAAGTGTAATGCTGTTAGTTGTATTCTCTGCTGGAGAACAGGAAGTGTAATGCATTGTGTCTGTTAGTTGTATTCTCTGATGGGGAACAGGAAGTGTAATGCATTGTGTCTGTTAGTTGTATTCTCTGCTGGACAACAGGAAGTGTAATGCATTGTGTCTGTTAGTTGTATTCTCTGATGGGGAACAGGAAGTGTAATGCATTGTGTCTGTTAGTTGTATTCTCTGCTGGAGAACAGGAAGTGTAATGCATTGTGTCTGTTAGTTGTATTCTCTGATGGGGAACAGGAAGTGTAATGCATTGTGTCTGTTAGTTGTATTCTCTGCTGGGGAACAGGAAGTGTAATGCATTGTGTCTGTTAGTTGTATTCTCTGATGGAGAACAGGAAGTGTAATGCATTGTGTCTGTTAGTTGTATTCTCTGATGGAGAACAGGAAGTGTAATGCCTTGTGTCTGTTAGTTGTATTCTCTGCTGGAGAACAGGAAGTGTAATGCGTTGTGTCTGTTAGTTGTATTCTCTGCTGGAGAACAGGAAGTGTAATGCATTGTGTCTGTTAGTTGTATTCTCTGCTGGAGAACAGGAAGTGTAATGCGTTGTGTCTGTTAGTTGTATTCTCTGCTGGAGAACAGGAAGTGTAATGCGTTGTGTCTGTTAGTTGTATTCTCTGCTGGAGAACAGGAAGTGTAATGCATTGTGTCTGTTAGTTGTATTCTCTGATGGGGAACAGGAAGTGTAATGCATTGTGTCTGTTAGTTGTATTCTCTGCTGGAGAACAGGAAGTGTATTGCATTGTGTCTGTTAGTTGTATTCTCTGCTGGAGAACAGGAAGTGTAATGCATTGTGTCTGTTAGTTGTATTCTCTGCTGGAGAACAGGAAGTGTAATGCTGTTAATTGTATTCTCTGCTGGAGAACAGGAAGTGTAATGCATTGTGTCTGTTAGTTGTATTCTCTGCTGGAGAACAGGAAGTGTAATGCATTGTGTCTGTTAGTTGTATTCTCTGCTGGAGAACAGGAAGTGTAATGCATTGTGTCTGTTAGTTGTATTCTCTGCTGGAGAACAGGAAGTGTAATGCATTGTGTCTGTTAGTTGTATTCTCTGATGGGGAACAGGAAGTGTAATGCATTGTGTCTGTTAGTTGTATTCTCTGCTGGAGAACAGGAAGTGTATTGCATTGTGTCTGTTAGTTGTATTCTCTGCTGGAGAACAGGAAGTGTAATGCATTGTGTCTGTTAGTTGTATTCTCTGCTGGAGAACAGGAAGTGTATTGCATTGTGTCTGTTAGTTGTATTCTCTGCTGGAGAACAGGAAGTGTAATGCATTGTGTATGTTAGTTGTATTCTCTGCTGGAGAACAGGAAGTGTAATGCATTGTGTCTGTTAGTTGTATTCTCTGCTGGAGAACAGGAAGTGTAATGCATTGTGTCTGTTAGTTGTATTCTCTGCTGGAGAACAGGAAGTGTAATGCTGTTAGTTGTATTCTCTGCTGGAGAACAGGAAGTGTAATGCATTGTGTCTGTTAGTTGTATTCTCTGCTGGAGAACAGGAAGTGTAATGCATTGTGTCTGTTAGTTGTATTCTCTGCTGGAGAACGGGAAGTGTAATGCATTGTGTCTGTTAGTTGTATTCTCTGCTGGAGAACAGGAAGTGTAATGCATTGTGTCTGTTAGTTGTATTCTCTGCTGGAGAACAGGAAGTGTAATGCATTGTGTCTGTTAGTTGTATTCTCTGCTGGAGAACAGGAAGTGTAATGCGTTGTGTCTGTTAGTTGTATTCTCTGATGGAGAACAGGAAGTGTAATGCGTTGTGTCTGTTAGTTGTATTCTCTGATGGAGAACAGGAAGTGTAATGCATTGTGTCTGTTAGTTGTATTCTCTGCTGGGGAACAGGAAGTGTAATGCATTGTGTCTGTTAGTTGTATTCTCTGATGGGGAACAGGAAGTGTAATGCATTGTGTCTGTTAGTTGTATTCTCTGCTGGAGAACAGGAAGTGTAATGCATTGTGTCTGTTAGTTGTATCCTCTGCTGGAGAACAGGAAGTGTTATGCATTGTGTCTGTTAGTTGTATTCTCTGCTGGGGAACAGGAAGTGTAATGCGTTGTGTCTGTTAGTTGTATTCTCTGCCGGAGAACAGGAAGTGTAATGCATTGTGTCTGTTAGTTGTATTCTCTGCTGGAGAACAGGAAGTGTAATGCATTGTGTCTGTTAGTTGTATTCTCTGATGGAGAACAGGAAGTGTAATGCATTGTGTCTGTTAGTTGTATTCTCTGATGGAGAACAGGAAGTGTAATGCGTTGTGTCTGTTAGTTGTATTCTCTGATGGAGAACAGGAAGTGTAATGCATTGTGTCTGTTAGTTGTATTCTCTGCTGGAGAACAGGAAGTGTAATGCGTTGTGTCTGTTAGTTGTATTCCCGTTTCTCATAGAGCCACCAGGTGATGCCCGATTCTCTCCTAAACTATTTTGTAGGTTGTTTTTGATGGGATGATTTGAAGGACTCAACAGTGATTGACCTATTAACTTTGTGTGTATGTGTGTGTCTGTGTATGTGTTTGTATCTACAACTACGTGTGGGTGTGCACTCGCATACGGATGATCGTGTGTGTGTGTGTGTGTGTGTGTGTGTGTGTGTGTGTGTGTGTGTGTGTGTGTGTGTGTGTGTGTGTGTGTGTGTGTGTGTTCATGTCTGTGTGTATGTGTGTTCATGTCTGTGTGTATGTGTGTTCATGTCTGTGTGTGTGTGTGTGTGTTCATGTCTGTGTGTGTGTGTGTGTGTTCATGTCTGTGTGTGTGTCTGTTCATGTCTGTGTGTATGTGTGTTCATGTCTGTGTGTGTGTGTCTGTTCATTTCTGTGTGTACATGTGTTCATGCCTGTGTGTGTGTGTGTGTGTTCATGTCTGTGTGTGTGTGTGTGTTCATATGTGTGTGTGTGTCTGTTCATGTCTGTGTGTGTGTTCATGTCTGTGTGTGTGTGTTCATGTCTGTGTGTGTGTGTTCATGTCTGTGTGTGTGTGTGTGTGTTCATGTCTGTGTGTGTGTGTGTTCATGTCTGTGTGTATGTGTGTTCATGTCTGTGTGTGTGTGTGTGTGTGTGTGTTCATGTCTGTGTGTATGTCTGTTTATGTCTGTGTGTGTGTGTGTTCATGTCTGTGTGTGTGTGTGTTCATGTCTGTGTGTGTGTGTGTGTGTGTTCATGTCTGTGTATGTGTGTGTTCATGTCTGTGTGTGCGTGTGTTCATGTCTGTGTGTATGTCTGTTCATGTCTGTGTGTATGTCTGTTCATGTCTGTGTGTGTATGTCGGCTCTTGTGTGTGCTCACATGTGTGTGTGAATGTCTGAATCCTCGTCTGTGCGTGCGTGCGTGCGTGCGTGCGTGCGTGTGTGTGTGTGTGTGTGTGTGTGTGCGCGTGTGCGCGTGTGCGCGTGTGTGTGTGTTTGTGTGTGTGTGTGTGTGTGTTGACGTCCGGTGCCTAACAAAAGGGACTACAAAACTCTGAAGATAACGCCAGGATCTCCATCACCTTCTTCCGGCTGTTCAGAGTGATGAGGCTGGTCAAACTGCTGTCTCGGGGAGAAGGGATACGGACCCTGCTGTGGACCTTCATCAAGTCCTTTCAAGTGAGAGGAGACTCAGACTCAAGTCAAGACCATTGAGATGCAACGGGGTCACGGGGGGGGTCAATTGGAATTGAAGTCAGTCAATTCGGGAGGGAAGTATACTGGAATGGAAATTCTATAAATCTGAGTTAGATATAACTGAGGTTTGGGAGGAAAGACCTCAACGTCTTTTAGTTCTGGTCTGTACCTGGCCAATCATTTAAAAATATATATATTTTAAATTAATTATCTATCTATTATTTTGTTTTATATAGATAGCCTATTTATTTATTTATTTAAGTTTTTCCATATTAGAATTTTCATTTCAAATCACTTCCTGAATTGAGTGACTGAAATTCAGCTTGACCCCTGACCCTGCTTGAGGGAGGAATGTAGAAGGGAGGAGTTATGTGTCCAGCTAACCAGTCAGCATCTAACTGTCTCTCAAAACCCCAAACCCTTTCATATGCATGCTGTCACAGCCTCCTCACCATGCTACAGGTTAACGATAAGGCTTACAGGTTGACATGGTATTTCTAGGGCGAAGATAAGGTGTCCTTCATAGGTCCCGTGTGGCTCAGTTGGTAGAGCATGGTGCTTGCCACGCCAGAGATGTGGGTTCAATTCCCACAGGGTGGACCAGTATGAACTTACTACAGTCTCCTTAAATAAGAGTGTCTGAACATTTTAAATGTAGGTGGTTTTATAGGGGCACTCCCCCAAATAAAACCCAAAACATTTGATAAAGGGGTTCTGGTAAAATAGTTATTTCTCTTGGGTTGGACAGTGGGGGAAAAGGACCGTGACTATTTTTGCAGCAATGTGCTGCCGTGTTTTTGGTGCTGTGGTGCTAGACAGTGTTGTTGACGTGGTTTTGGTGCTGTGGTGCTAGACAGTGTTGTTGACGTGTCACTGATCTCTCTCTGTCCCCCCCCCCAGGCCCTCCCCTATGTAGCACTGCTCATAGTGATGCTCTTTTTCATCTACGCCGTCATTGGGATGCAGGTAAGAGCTGCCGGTCGGCCCCCGAGCATCTGGGATTGGTCCTCTGTTCCTCTCCTCTGTTTCTCTCCCCTGTTTCTCTCCTCTGTTTCTCTCCTCTGTTCCTCTCCTCTGTTTCTCTCCTCTGTTCCTCTCCTCTGTTCCTCTCCTCTGTTTCTCTCCTCTGTTTCTCCCCTCTGTTTCTCTCCTCTGTTCCTCTCCTCTGTTTCTCTCCTCTGTTTCTCTCCTCTAGCCAGTCCTGTCCCGTCCGTGTCGTTAGCTGTTCTGACCCCTGACCCAAGGTCCTGTATGTCCTGTCCTGTTCTCTCCTCCACACTATAATAACCTTTCATCTCTCTACGTTCTCTCTCTAGGGGCTGGTTTCCCAGACACACTTTAAGCCTGGTCCAGGAATTAAAAGCTCCATTGAAAGTGATTTTAATACCAGGACTAGACTGAACCCATGTCCGGGCAACCAGCACTAGATGTTGTTACCTTATATACATGTTGAGAAGCCTTGTGGCCTGTCTCCTCGGCCCCCTGTCCTCTGTGGTACTGACCCTGACGATGTCACCTGTCCTCTGTGGTACTGACCTGACGATGTCACCTGTCCTCTGTGGTACTGACCTGACGATGTCACCTGTCCTCTGTGGTACTGACCTGACGATGTCACCTGTCCTCTGTGGTACTGACCTGACGATGTCACCTGTCCTCTGTGGTACTGACCTGACGATGTCACCTGTCCTCTGTGGTACTGACCTGACGATGTCACCTGTCCTCTGTGGTACTGACCTGACGATGTCACCTGTCCTCTGTGGTACTGACCTGACGATGTCACCTGTCCTCTGTGGTACTGACCTGACGATGTCACCTGTCCTCTGTGGTACTGACCTGACGATGTCGTCTGTCCTCTGTGGTGTGGCTGTCTTGCACCATGTTGACCTGGCGTGCCCTGTGTCTCCTAACAACCTTGCCCCCTGCAGATGTTTGGTAAGATAGCCCTGAGGGACAACAGTCAGATCAACAGGAACAACAACTTCCAGACCTTCCCCCAGGCTACACTCCTGCTCTTCAGGTGAGCCGTCTGTTCTCCTCCTCTCTTTCCAGACTGTAAACCAACGTCACAAATTCCTGATTTAAAAGCCCCCAACAGATCTGGAGATGATGAAAGCACTGCCAACTCAGAGTCATGGTGTTTTATCAAACCCCTGTGCATCCTTTCCATCTCTTCTGCAAGCCGGGATGTCGTTTCCTACTTTTTTGTTTGAAAACTCTACCTGTGAAGGTAGGACAACCATGCAGCATTTCACCACCAGGTGGACCCTTCGTGGAGCCCATTCTTCCTGTACAGTAGAGCCTTCTGTGTGTGACAGCTGGTTGTTTACCTGTGCCCAGGTGTGCCACAGGCGAGGCGTGGCAGGAGATCATGCTGGCATGCGCCCCCATGCGACCCTGTGAGAAGGGGTCAGAGGTGGGACCAGCCAGCGAGGACCAGTGTGGGAGTCACTTCGCTATCTTCTACTTCGTCAGTTTCTACATGCTCTGTGCCTTCCTGGTAAGTAGCTACGGAGAGCGGGGAGGGACAATCCCACTAGCTACAGAAAGCAAGGAGGGACAATCCCACTAGCTACAGAGAGCAAGGAGGAACAATCCCACTAGCTACAGAAAACCAGGAGGGACAATCCCACTAGCTACAGAGAACCAGGAGGGGACAATCCCACTAGCTACAGAGAACCAGGAGGGACAATCCCACTAGCTACAGAGAGCCAGGAGGGACAATCCCACTAGCTACAGAGAGCCAGGAGGGACAATCCCACTAGCTACAGAGAGTCAGGAGGGACAATCCCACTAGCTACAGAGAGCAAGGATGGACAATGCCACTAGCTACATAGAGAAAGGAGGAACAATCCCACTAGCTACAGAGAACCAGGAGGAACAATCCCACTAGCTACAGAGAACCAGGAGGAACAATCCCACTAGCTACAGAGAGTCAGGAGGAACAATCCCACTAGCTACAGAGAACCAGGAGGAACAATCCCACTAGCTACAGAGAGCCAGGAGGAACAATCCCACTAGCTACAGAGAACCAGGAGGGACAATCCCACTAGCTACAGAGAACCAGGAGGGACAATCCCACTAGCTACAGAGAGCCAGGAGGGACAATCCCACTAGCTACAGAGAACCAGGAGGGACAATCCCACTAGCTACAGAGAACCAGGAGGGAAAATCCCACTAGCTACAGAGAGCCAGGAGGAACAATCCCACTAGCTACAGAGAGCCAGGAGGGACAATCCCACTAGCTACAGAGAGCCAGGAGGGACAATCCCACTAGCTACAGAGAGTCAGGAGGGACAATCCCATTAGCTACAGAGAGTCAGGAGGGACAATCCCACTAGCTACAGAGAGTCAGGAGGGACAATCCCACTAGCTACAGAGAGTCAGGAGGGACAATCCCACTGGTAGAGAAACCAATCGTTTTTTTCTAGTATTCCAGATTATTCCAGAGTTGATTATTCTGGTCTGTTGTCTCTCTGTTAGCTGTTATTGGGACTGATGAGTTGATTATTCTGGTCTGTTGTCTCTCTGTTAGCTGTTATTGGGACTGATGAGTTGATTATTCTGGTCTGTTGTCTCTCTGTTAGCTGTTATTGGGACCAGACCAGTTGATTATTCTGGTCTGTTGTCTCTCTGTCAGCTGTTATTGGGACTGATGAGTTGATTATTCTGGTCTGTTGTCTCTCTGTCGGCTGTCATTGGGACTGATGAGTTGATTATTCTGGTCTGTTGTCTCTCTGTTAGCTGTTATTGGGACTGATGAGTTGATTATTCTGGTCTGTTATCTTTCTGTCAGCTGTTATTGGGACTGATGAGTTGATTATTCTGGTCTGTTATCTTTCTGTCAGCTGTTATTGAGACCAGACCAGTTGATAATTCTGGTCTGTTATCTCTCTGTCAGCTGTTATTGAGACCAGTCCAGTTGATTATTCTGGTCTGTTGTCTCTCTGTCAGCTGTTATTGAGACCAGACCAGTTGATTATTCTGGTCTGTTATCTCTCTGTCAGCTGTTATTGGGACTGATGAGTTGATTATTCTGGTCTGTTGTCTCTCTGTCGGCTGTCATTGAGACTAGACCAGTTGATTATTCTGGTCTGTTATCTCTCTGTCAGCTGGCATTGAGACTGATGAGTTGATTATTCTGGTCTGTTGTCTCTCT
This sequence comes from Oncorhynchus mykiss, assembly GCF_013265735.2. Classification (NCBI taxonomy): domain Eukaryota; kingdom Metazoa; phylum Chordata; class Actinopteri; order Salmoniformes; family Salmonidae; genus Oncorhynchus; species Oncorhynchus mykiss. Next base: position 1,287,161 of record NC_048585.1, read on the forward strand.
TTCAGCTGGCATTGAGACTGATGAGTTGATTAATGGGGTCTGTTGTCTCTCTGTCCACAGATCATCAACCTGTTTGTGGCTGTGATCATGGATAACTTTGACTACCTGACCAGAGACTGGTCTATTCTAGGACCTCACCACCTGGATGAGTTCAAGAGGATCTGGGCTGAGTACGACCCAGAGGCAAAGTCAGTACAACTTCAAACAGCACCTCCCTCCCTCCCTCCCTCCCTCCCTCCCTCCCTCCCTCCCTCCCTCCCTCTTAGTCTCTCTCTGTCTCTCTCTCTCTTTCTCTCTCTCTGTCTATCTGTCTCTCTCTCTCTCTGTCTATCTCTCTCTCTCTCTCTCTCTCTCTAAATATTGTTGTCTGTTCTACAGGGGTCGTATCAAGCACCTAGATGTGGTAACACTGTTGAGGAGGATTCAGCCTCCTTTGGGCTTCGGGAAGCTCTGTCCCCACCGGGTGGCCTGCAAGCGTCTGGTCTCCATGAACATGCCCCTGAACAGCGATGGCACAGTCATGTTCAATGCCACCCTGTTTGCCCTGGTGCGAACAGCACTGAGGATCAAGACTGATGGTAACACATTTGATTTTGTGTGTGTAGTGATTCTCTCAACCTCTCTCTCTTCTTCTCTGATTCTCTCCACCTCTCTCTCTTCTTTTCTGATTCTCTCCACCTCTCTCTTCTCTCCTCCCCTCTCTTCTTCTCTGCTTCTCTCCACCTCTCTCTCTTCTATCCTCCTCTCTCTTCTTCTCTGCTTCTCTCCACCTCTCTCTCTTCTCTCCTCCCCTCTCTTCTTCTCTGATTCTCTCCACCTCTCTCTCTCTTCTCTCCTCCCCTCTCTTCTTCTCTGATTCTCTCCACCTCTCTCTTTTCTATCCTCCCCTCTCTTCTTCTCTGCTTCTCTGCTTCTCTCCACCTCTCTCTCTTCTATCCTCCCCTCTCTTCTTCTCTGCTTCTCTCCACCTCTCTCTTCTATCCTCCCCTCTCTTCTTCTCTGCTTCTCTCCACCTCTCTTCTCTCCTCCCCTCTCTTCTTCTCTGCTTCTCTCCACCTCTCTCTTCTTTCCTCCCATCTCTTCTTCTCTGCTTCTCTCCACCTCTCTCTCTTCTATCCTCCCCTCTCTTCTTCTCTGCTTCTCTCCACCTCTCTCTCTTCTATCCTCCCCTCTCTTCTTCTCTGCTTCTCTCCACCTCTCTCTCTTCTATCCTCCCCTCTCTTCTTCTCTGCTTCTCTCCACCTCTCTCTTCTCTCCTCCCCTCTCTTCTTCTCTGCTTCTCTCCACCTCTCTCTCTTCTATCCTCCCCTCTCCTCTTCTCTGCTTCTCTCCACCTCTCTCTCTGTATGCCCCACATGAACATGTGTGTGTGTGTGTGTGCGTGCGTGCGTGAAGGTAACTTGGAGCAATGACCATTGTTGGTTTGTACGGTCCCCGTCTGGTTTCTGTGTTTCTGTGTTTGTGTGTGTGTGTGTGTGTGTGTGTGTGTGTGTGTGTGTGTGTGTGTGTGTGTGTGTGTGTGTGTGTGTGTGTGTGTGTGTGTGTGTGTGTGTGTGTGTGTGTGTGTGTGTGTGTGTGAAGGTAACTTGGAGCAGGCGAACGAGGAGCTCCGAGCCATAGTGAAGAAGATCTGGAAGAGGACCAGTATGAAGCTGCTGGATCAGGTGGTGCCCCCTGCTGGAGATGATGAGGTGACGGTTGGGAAGTTCTACGCCACCTTCCTGATCCAGGAGTACTTCAGGAAGTTTAAGAAGCGTAAAGAGCAGGGCCTGGTGGCCAAGGTGCCCCCCAAGACGGCTCTCTCCCTGCAGGTGGGTCCCTACAAGTTCCTGGCTGTCAGACCTTCAGACCAGAGAGCACCTTTTAGAAATGTGTTAGTTCTTCACTGAACATATCAAATTAGTACTAAAACAATGAGTCTGTGTTTCTGTTTGTTCCTCTGTGTCTGTCGTTCCGTGCTGGTGCTTGTCTGTGCCTGTCTGTATTTCTAATCAGGCGGGCCTGCGGACGCTCCATGACATGGGTCCTGAGATCCGGAGGGCCATATCAGGTGACCTCACAGTGGAGGAAGACCTGGACAAGTCGATGAAGGAGCCGGTCTCGGCAGCGTCCGAGGACGATATCTTCAGGGTAAAGGTCGGCTACAGCCCCACACACCCCTCTGTCTGAACTACTGAGCTTCATCAGGCCCATCGCTTCTGCTGTGACCAGCTATAAGGATTACATCTGGTTCTTCACCATCCACCATCATTGGCTCCAGACGCCACTTCAGTATCCACTACACTTCATAACCCACTACACTTCATAACCCACTACACTTCATAACCCACTACACTTCATAACCCACTACACTTCATAACCCACTACACTTTATAACCCACTACACTTCATAACCCACTACACTTCATAACCCACTACACTTCATAACCTACTACACTTCATAACCCACTACACTTCATAACCCACTACACTTCATAACCTACTACACTTCATAACCCACTACACTTTAGTACCTACTACACTTCATAACCCGCTACACTTCATAACCCACTACACTTCATAACCCACTACACTTCATAAACCACTACACTTCATAACCCACTACACTTCATAAACCACTATACTTCATAACCCACTACACTTTAGCACCTAGTACAATAAAGTTCCAACAACACTTCAGTATCCAATGCACTTCAAAACCCACTACACTCCATAACCCACTACACTTCATAACCCACTACACTTCATAACCCACTACACTTCATAACCCACTACACTTCAGTACCCACTACACTTTAGTACCTACTACAGTTCAGTATCCACTACACTTCATAAGCTACTACACTTCATAACCCACTACACTTCATAACCCACTACACTTCATAACCCACTACAGTTCAGTATCCACTACACTTCATAACCCACTACACTTCATAACCCACTACACTTCAGAACCCACTACACTTCCTAACCCACTACACTTCATAACCCACTACACTTCATAACCCACTACACTTCATAACCCACTACACTTATAACCCACTACACTTCCTAACCCACTACACTTCATAACCCACTACACTTCATCACCCACTACACTTCATAACCCACTACACTTCATAACGCACTACACTTCATAACCCACTACACTTCATAACCCACTACACTTCATAACCCACTACACTTCAGTATCCACTACACTTCATAACCCACTACACTTCAGTACCCACTACACTTCATAACCCACTACACTTCATAACCCACTACACTTCATAACCCACTACACTTCATAACCCACAACACTTCATAACCCACTACACTTTATAACCCACTACACTTCCTAACCCACTACACTTCATAACCCACTACACTTTAGTACCCACTACACTTCATAACCCACTACACTTCATAACCCACTACACTTCATGACCCACTACACTTCATAACCCACTACACTTTAGTACCTACTACACTAAAGTTCCAACAACACTTCAGTATCCAATACACTTCATAACCCACTACACTTCATAACCCACTACACTTCATAACCCACTACACTTCATAACCCACTACACTTCAGTACCCACTACACTTTAGTACCTACTACAGTTCAGTATCCACTACACTTCATAACCCACTACACTTCATAACCTACTATAGTTCAGTATCCACTACACTTCAGTATCCACTACACTTCATAACCCACTACACTTCATAACCCACTACACTTCATAACCCACTACACTTCATAACCCACTACACTTCAGTACCCACTACACTTTAGTACCTACTACACTAAAGTACCAACAACACTTCAGTATCTACTACACTTCATAACCCACTACAGTTCAGTACCCACTACACTTCAGAACCTACTACAATAAATAAACTACAGTAAAGTACAAACGTCAGTATCTACTACAGTAGTAGTAGTACACTTCAGTATCTACTACACTAATGTACCAACAACACTTCAGTATCCACTACACCTCATAGCCCACTACAGTTCAGTACCCACTACATGTCATAACCTACTACACTTCAGAACCCATTACACTTCAGAACCAATCACACTTCAGTATTCACTACACTTCAGAACCCACTACACTTCAGTATCTACTATACTTCAGAACCCACTACACGTCAGTATCTACTATACTTCAGAACCCACTACACTTCAGTATCTACTATACTTCAGAACCCAGTACACTTCAGTATCTACTATACTTCAGAACCCACTACACTTCAGTATCTACTATACTTCAGAACCCACTACACTTCAGTATCTACTATACTTCAGAACCCAGTACACTTCAGTATCTACTACACTTCAGAACCCAGTACACTTCAGTATCTACTATACTTCAGAACCCAGTACACTTCAGTATCTACTATACTTCAGAACCCAGTACACTTCAGTATCTACTATACTTCAGAACCCACTACACTTCAGTACCCACTAAATGGCATTCTCATCCACACCTAAACACGATCCCGCCCCAATAGAGGGAGACATTGCTGTTCCAGTCATAAACCAGGCCTTTGCTTTGCATTGTCCATACGACATAGACTGAATAGATTTAGTCATAATAGCAGAACAGCATGACTGTGTGCTTTTAGATGGATGTACCGCTACACAATACTCATCCCTCTCTCTCTCCTCCCTCTCTCTCTCTCTCTCTCTCTCTCTCCTCCCCCTCTCTCCTCCCTCTCTCTCTCTCTCTTCTCCCTCCCTCCTCCCTCTCTCTCTCCTCCCCCTCTCTCTCTCCTCCCCCTCTCTCTCCTCCCTCTCTCTCTCTCTCTCTCCTCCCCCTCTCTCTCCTCCCTCTCTCCTCCCTCTCTCTCTCCTCCCCCTCTCTCTCCTCCCTCTCTCTCTCCTCCCTCTCTCTCCTCCCCCTCTCTCTCCTCCCTCTCTCTCTCCTCCCTCTCTCTCTCCTCCCTCTTTCTCTCCTCCTCTCTCCTCTCCCTCTCTCTCCTCCTCTCTCTCTCTCTCCCTCTCTCTCCTCCCTCTTTCTCTCCTCCTCTCTCTTCTCCCCCTCTCTCTCCGCCTTCTCTCTCTCCTCCTCTGCTCTCTCCTCCTCCTCTCTCTCCTCCTCTGCTCTCTCCTCTCTCTTCTCCCTCTCTCGCCTCTCCCTCTCTTTCCTCTCCCTCTCTTTCTGCCTCCTCTCTCTCCTCCCCCTCTCTCTCCTCTCCCTCTCTCTCTGCCTCCTCTCTCTCCTCCCCCTCTCTCTCCTCTCCCTCTCTTTCTGCCTCCTCTCTCTCCTCCCCCTCTCTCCTCTCCCTCTCTCTCTCTGCCTCCTCTCTCTCCTCCCCCTCTCTCTCCTCTCCCTCTCTCTCTGCCTCCTCTCTCTCCTCCCCCTCTCTCTCTCCTCTCTCTCTCTCTGCCTCCTCTCTCTCCTCCCCCTCTCCCTCTCTCCTCCCTCTCTCTCTCTCTCCTCCCTCTCTCCCTCCTCCCTCTCTCTCTCCTCCTCCTCTCTCTCTCCTCCCCCTCTCTCTCCTCCCTCTCTCTCTCTCCTCCCCCTCTCTCTCCTCCCTCTCTCCTCCCTCTCTCTCCTCCCCCTCTCTCTCCTCCCTCTCTCTCTCCTCCCTCTCTCTCCTCCCCCTCTCTCTCCTCCCTCTCTCTCTCCTCCCTCTCTCTCTCCTCCCTCTTTCTCTCCTCCTATCTCCTCTCCCTCTCTCTCCTCCTCTCTCTCTCTCTCCCTCTCTCTCCTCCCTCTTTCTCTCCTCCTCTCTCTTCTCCCCCTCTCTCTCCGCCTTCTCTCTCTCCTCCTCTGCTCTCTCCTCCTCCTCTCTCTCCTCCTCTGCTCTCTCCTCTCTCTTCTCCCTCTCTCTCCTTTCCCTCTCTTTCCTCTCCCTCTCTTTCTGCCTCCTCTCTCTCCTCCCCCTCTCTCTCCTCTCCCTCTCTCTCTGCCTCCTCTCTCTCCTCCCCCTCTCTCTCCTCTCCCTCTCTTTCTGCCTCCTCTCTCTCCTCTCCCTCTCTCTCTGCCTCCTCTCTCTCCTCCCCCTCTCTCTCCTCTCCCTCTCTTTCTGCCTCCTCTCTCTCCTCCCCCTCTCTCTCCTCTCCCTCTCTCTCTGCCTCCTCTCTCTCCTCACCCTCTCTCTCCTCTCCCTCTCTCTCTGCCTCCTCTCTCTCCTCCCCCTCTCTCTCCTCTCCCTCTCTCTCTGCCTCCTCTCTCTCCTCCCCCTCTCGCTCGCTCCTCCTACAGCGAGCGGGTGGGTTGTTCGGCAACCACGTCAGCTACTACAACGACGGGCGCGACAGCGGACGCAACACCTTCCCACAATCCTTCACCACGCAGCGCCCGCTCCACATCAGCCAGACGGGCAGCCCCGGCGAGGGCGATTCCCCGTCCCACGAGAAGTTGATGGACTCTACCACCTTCACCCCGAGCTCCTACTCTTCCTCGGGCTCCAATGCTAACATCAACAATGCCAACAACACGGCGGTCCCCGGTGTGGTAGTGGGGGTTGGTGGTCCAGGGGGGGTCAGCCGTTTCCCGAACCCCAGCATCAGTACAGTGGATGGGCAGAGCGGACCCCCGCTAACCCCTATACTACTGCCGAGGTCTGCATGGTGCTTCCCTCCCAAGAGGTGGGTGTCTCTCTGGTTTCTCTGGGTTCTGTAAGAGTATGTTGGTGTTATTCTCTAGTCTGTCTTTTATCAGTGACCTCTCGTGGCCACCTTTGGATCTGTTGCTAATTCTGATTGGTAGTCAACGGTAACTTCTCTTGTCTGTCTGTCTCTCTCTCTCTCCTCTCTTCCTCTCCACACTGACTGACGCTGAGCACAGGATGTGTTTCTATGACTCCCTCATGCGGTATGTTGCTCTCTCAGGAGGAGAGAGAGAGTTGTAAATGCCCAGGAGGCATCAGTATGGAAGGGTTCTGCCAACCCTGTTGTCCATACAGTCCCTGGCTGGATCCTTGCTGCACTGAGCTAAACATACTTAGGGACAGACAAGTGTCTGGACTTCAGTCAATATTTAACCTGTTTTTACTCTCCTGGTGTGATCTTGGTATATGTCTACCAGAGGAGGAAGAGATGTATATTGTACAGAACAGGATGTGGATATGCATCACCTACAGTGTTTTTAGCTCATGTAGCTCTGGTTGGATCCACCCTGACAGGAGTGACATCACAGGAGGTTGGTGGCATCTTAATTGGGGAGGAAATGGCTCATGTTAATGACTGGAGCGCAACAGGTGGAATGGTATGAAATACATCCAACACATGGTTTCCAGGTGGCCAATCCATTCGCTCCGCTCCAGATATTATTATGAGCCGTCCTCCTCTCAGCAGCCTCCTGTGGGTGACATGTGATTGGCTTACTTCCTCCTCAACACAGCCTAGTGATTCAACCTGGTTGGATCCTCCTAAAGCCTTTCATTCAGCTCTGTAGAGTATAATACAGCACGCGGCTGGACCACTGTCACTATCTCTCTCCCGTGTGTTGATTCTCTATTCATTCTGCTTCTCGCCGCCATCTTGCTTCTAACCACCGTGCTTCCTCCCCTCCCTCCTGCTGCTGTTGGGGAGAATCCTCCTGTCCTTCTATTGCTTCTTGTGAGCTGGTTAGTGAGAGGTGTTATGTTGTTTTTTAATCCTCTGCAGCTCGGACTCCACTGATAGCCGTCTGCCGTTCATCAGGCGAGAGGAGGTGTCGACGGACGAGACGTACGATGAGAGTTACGCGGACGAGAGAGAATACCGCCGAAGCGACCAGAACATTCTCACCTCAGACATGTACTGCTTCTCTCCACCTCTCTCTCTCTTCTATCCTCCCCTCTCTTCTTCTCTGCTTCTCTCCACTTCTCTCTCTTCTATCCTCCCCTCTCTACTTCTCTGATTCTCTCCACCTCTCTCTCTTCTATCCTCCCCTCTCTTCTTCTCTGATTCTCTCCACCTCTCTCTCTCTTCTATCCTCCCCTCTCTTCTTCTCTGCTTTTCTCCACCTCTCTCTCTTCTATCCTCCCCTCTCTTCTTCTCTGATTCTCTCCACCTCTCTCTCTTCTCTCCTCCCCTCTTCTTCTCTGCTTCTCTCCACATCTCTCTCTTCTATCCTTCCCTCTCTTCTTATCTGCTTCTCTCCACCTCTCTCTCTCTTCTATCCTCCCCTCTCTTCTTCTCTGATTCTCTCCACCTCTCTCTCTTCTATCCTCCCCTCTTCTTATCTGCTTCTCTCCACCTCTCTCTCTTCTATCCTCCCCTCTCTTCTTCTCTGATTCTCTCCACCTCTCTCTCTCTTCTATCCTCCCCTCTCTTCTTCTCTGCTTCTCTCCACCTCTCTCTCTTCTATCCTCCCCTCTCTTCTTCTCTGCTTCTCTCCACCTCTCTCTCTTCTATCCTCCCCTCTCTTCTTCTCTGCTTCTCTCCACCTCTCTCTCTTCTATCCTCCCCTCTCTTCTTCTCTGCTTCTCTCCACCTCTCTCTCTTCTATCCTCCCCTCTCTTCTTATCTGCTTCTCTCCACCTCTCTCTCTCTTCTATCCTCCCCTCTCTTCTTCTCTGATTCTCTCCACCTCTCTCTCTCTTCTATCCTCCCCTCTCTTCTTCTCTGCTTCTCTCCACCTCTCTCTCTTCTATCCTCCCCTCTCTTCTTCTCTGCTTCTCTCCACCTCTCTCTCTTCTATCCTCCCCTCTCTTCTCTGATTCTCTCCACCTCTCTCTCTCTTCTATCCTCCCCTCTCTTCTTCTCTGCTTCTCTCCACCTCTCTCTCTTCTATCCTCCCCTCTCTTATTCTCTGCTTCTCTCCACCTCTCTCTCTCTCTCTCTGTCTCTTTCTCTTTCACCATGAAAAGATATGCCTTTCATGGTCTCTGTATGCCCCACGTGTGTGTGTGTGTGACCTTGCGTCTGTGTGTGTTTTCAGGCTGGTATATCAGGATGAGGAGAACAAGCAGCTGACTCCTATGGAGGAAGGAGAGGATGGGGGAGGCAGGAGACCCTGGCACTCTCCCAGACGAGCCTTCCTCTGTCCCACAGCTCTGGGTAAGACCTGCCTGTCTAGACCTCACTTCAACCCCCACTAACCTCCGACTCCTCACCCAAACCAAACACCCCTATCTCATACCTAATCCCCATATTTAGACCTGTCTGTCTAGACCTCACTTAAACCCCCAATAACCTCAGACTCCACACCCAAACCAAACACCCCTATCTCATAACTAATCCCCAGAGTTAGACCTGTCTGCCTAAAGCACTGGGTAAGATTTTAATACCAACACCGACAGCCCTTAAACCCCCACTAACCTCCAAATCTTCACACAGACAAAATACCCCTTACCCCTACTCTACTTAACTCCCCACTCAACCCCCCTCCCACACCTCCCTTCCACTGTCTGTTGACTTGAAATGGGGAAGTCCATTCTAGTAATTGTTATTCTATGTTCATGTAGCCTCTCCCTCGCTGGTTAATTGGTTAATTGTTAATTGGTGAATCCCTCTGGTTAATTGTTAATTATTTAATTGTTAATTGGTTAATCCCTCTAGTCAATTGTTAATTGGTGAATCCCTCTGGTTAATTGTTAATTATTTAATTGTTAATTGGTTACTCCCTCTAGTTAATTGTTAATTGGTTAATCCCTCTAGTCAATTGTTAATTGGTTAATCCCTCTAGTCAATTGTTAATTGGTTAATCCCTCTAGTTAATTGTTAATTGGTTAATCACTCTAGTCAAAATTGGTTCATCCCTATAGTTAATTGTTAATTGGTTAATCCCTCTAGTCAATTGTTAATTGGTGAGTCCCTCTAGTTAATTGTTAATTGGTTAATCCCTCTAGTCAATTGTTAATTGGTGAGTCCCTCTAGTTAATTGTTAATTGGTGAATCCCTCTAGTTAATTGTTAATTGGTGAGTCCCTCTAGTTAATTGTTAATTGGTGAGTCCCTCTAGTTAATTGTTCATTGGTGAGTCCCTCTAGTTAATTGTTAATTGGTGAGTCCCTCTAGTTAATTGTTAATTGGTTAATCCCTCTAGTCAATTGTTAATTGGTTAATCCCTCTAGTTAATTGTTAATTGGTTAATCCCTCTAGTTAATTGTTAATTGGTGAATCCCCCTGGTTAATTGTTAATTATTTAATTGTTAATTGGTTAATCCCTCTAGTTAATTGTTAATTGGTTAATCCCTCTAGTTAATTGTTAATTGGTTAATCCCTCTGGTTAATTGTTAATTAGTTAATCCCTCTTGTTAATTGTTAATTGGTGAATCCCTCTGGTTAATTGTTAATTGGTTAATCCCTCTAGTCAATTGTTAATTGGTTAATCCCTCTAGTTAATTGTTAATTGGTTAATCCCTCTAGTTAATTGTTAATTGGTGAATCCCCCTGGTTAATTGTTAATTATTTAATTGTTAATTGGTTAATCCCTCTAGTCAATTGTTAATTGGTTAATCCCTCTGGTTAATTGTTAATTATTTAATTGTTAATTGGTTAATCCCTCTAGTCAATTGTTAATTGGTGAATCCCTCTAGTTAATTGTTAATTGGTTAATCCCTCTGGTTAATTGTTAATTATTTAATTGTTAATTGGTTAATCCCTCTAGTCAATTGTTAATTGGTTAATCCCTCTAGTTAATTGTTAATTGGTGAATCCCTCTGGTTAAATTGTTAATTGGTGAATCCCTCTAGTTAATTGTTAATTGGTTAATCCCTCTAGTTAATTGTTAATTGGTTAATCCCTCTAGTTAATTGTTAATTGGTTAATCCCTCTAGTTAATTGTTAATTGGTTAATCCCTCTAGTTACGTGTTAATTATTTAATTGTTAATTGGTTAATCCCTCTAGTTACTTGTTAATTGGTTAATCCCTCTAGTTAATTGTTAATTGGTTAATCCCTCTAGTTACTTGTTAATTATTTAATTGTTAATTGGTTAATCCCTCTAGTTGCTTGTTAATTGGTTAATCCCTCTAGTTAATTGTTAATTGGTTAATCCCTCTAGTTACTTGTTAATTATTTAATTGTTAATTGGTTAATCCCTCTAGTTACTTGTTAATTGGTTAATCCCTCTAGTTAATTGTTAATTGGTTAATCCCTCTAGTTACTTGTTAATTGGTTAATCCCTCTAGTTAATTGTTAATTGGTTAATCCCTCTAGTCAATTGTTAATTGGTGAGTCCCTCTAGTTAATTGTTAATTGGTTAATCCCTCTAGTCAATTGTTAATTGGTTAATCCCTCTAGTTAATTGTTAATTGGTTAATCCCTCTAGTTAATTGTTAATTGGTGAATCCCCCTGGTTAATTGTTAATTATTTAATTGTTAATTGGTTAATCCCTCTAGTCAATTGTTAATTGGTTAATCCATCTGGTTAATTGTTAATTATTTAATTGTTAATTGGTTAATCCCTCTAGTCAATTGTTAATTGGTGAATCCCTCTAGTTAATTGTTAATTGGTTAATCCCTCTGGTTAATTGTTAATTATTTAATTGTTAATTGGTTAATCCCTCTAGTTAATTGTTAATTGGTGAGTCCCTCTAGTTAATTGTTAATTGGTTAATCCCTCTAGTCAATTGTTAATTGGTTAATCCCTCTAGTTAATTGTTAATTGGTTAATCCCTCTAGTTAATTGTTAATTGGTGAATCCCCCTGGTTAATTGTTAATTATTTAATTGTTAATTGGTTAATCCCTCTAGTCAATTGTTAATTGGTTAATCCATCTGGTTAATTGTTAATTATTTAATTGTTAATTGGTTAATCCCTCTAGTCAATTGTTAATTGGTGAATCCCTCTAGTTAATTGTTAATTGGTTAATCCCTCTGGTTAATTGTTAATTATTTAATTGTTAATTGGTTAATCCCTCTAGTCAATTGTTAATTGGTTAATCCCTCTAGTCAATTGTTAATTGGTGAATCCCTCTAGTTAATTGTTAATTGGTTAATCCCTCTGGTTACTTGTTAAATGGTTAATCCCTCTAGTTAATTGTTAATTGGTTAATCCCTCTGGTTAATTGTTAATTGGTGAATCCCTCTAGTTAATTGGTGAGTCCCTCTAGTTAATTGTTAATTGGTGAGTCCCTCTACTTAATTGTTCATTGGTAAGTCCCTCTAGTTAATTGTTCATTGGTGAGTCCCTCTAGTTAATTGTTAATTGGTGAATCCCTCTAGTTAATTGTTAATTGGTGAATCCCTCTAGTTAATTGTTAATTGGTTAATCCCTCTAGTTACTTGTTAATTGGTTAATCCCTCTAGTTAATTGTTAATTGGTTAATCCCTCTAGTTAATTGTTAATTGGTTAATCCCTCTGGTTAATTGTTAATTAGTTAATCCCTCTTGTTAATTGTTAATTGGTGAATCCCTCTGGTTAATTGTTAATTGGTTAATCCCTCTAGTTAATTGTTAATTGGTGAGTCCCTCTAGTTAATTGTTAATTGGTTAATCCCTCTAGTTAATTGTTAATTGGTGAATCCCTCTAGTTAATTGGTGAGTCCCTCTAGTTAATTGTTAATTGTTAATTGGTGAATCCCTCTGGTTACTTGTTAAATGGTTAACTGTTCTGGATAATAGATATTCTATGTGTGTGCAGCCTCTCAGTCCTTCACTCCCCTTGGTTCAGGTCGGCGGTCGTCCTTCCATCTGGAGTGTCTGAGGAGACAGACGAGAGCAGATGTCTCCCAGAAGACAGTTCTACCGCTGCACCTGGTACACCATCAGGTGAGTAGGGATGGTTTTACACACCTGATCATTCTACACCTAGATCCGTTTTACACACCTGATCATTCTACACCTAGATCAATTTTACACACCTGATCATTCTACACCTAGATCAGTTTTACACATCTGATCATTCTATACCTAGATCAGTTTTACACACCTGATCATTCTACACCTAGATCAGTTTTACACATCTGATCATTCTATACCTATATCAGTTTTACACACCTGATCATTCTACAGCTAGATCAATTTTACACACCTGATCATTCTACACCTAGATCAGTTTTACACACCTGATCATTCTACACCTAGATCAGTTTTACACACCTGATCATTCTACAGCTAGATCAATTTTACACACCTGATCATTCTACAGCTAGATCAATTTTACACACCTGATCATTCTATACCTAGATCAGTTTTACACACCTGATCATTCTACAGCTAGATCAATTTTACACACCTGATCATTCTACAGCTAGATCAATTTTACACACCTGATCATTCTATACCTAGATCAGTTTTACACACCTGATCATTCTACACCTAGATCAATTTTACAAACCTGATCATTCTACAGCTAGATCAATTTTACACACCTGATCATTCTACAGCTAGATCAATTTTACACACCTGATCATTCTACAGCTAGATCAATTTTACACACCTGATCATTCTATACCTAGATCAGTTTTACACATCTGATCATTCTATACCTACATAAATGTACACACCTGATCATTCTACACCTATATAAAATGTACACACCTGATCATTCTACTGCTAGATCAGTTTTACACACCTGATCATTCTACACCTAGATCAGTTTTACACACCTGATCATTCTACACCTAGATCAATTTTACACACCTGATCATTCTACACCTAGATCAATTTTACACACCTGATCATTCTACACCTAGGTCAGTTGTACACACCTGATCATTCTACACCTAGATCAGTTTTACACACCTGATCATTCTATACCTAGATCAGTTTTACACACCTGATCATTCTACACCTAGGTCAGTTTTACACACCTGATCATTCTATACCTAGATCAGTTGTACACACCTGATCATTACATACCTAGATCAGTTGTACACATCTGCACCCACTATACAGTATATCATGATTTTATGACTAATTATCTCTTCTTTATCTCTTTATTCATGACACACACACACACACACACACACACACACACACACACTAATGGATCATACACACAATCACCAATGGATCACACACACTCACGTTTATTTTTCATATGCGCATTTCTAAACATAACTCCTTCCCCCACCACCCACCCTCCCAGGCACTAGCAGTAGCAGGTCTGAGCCCCCTGCTTCGACGGAGCCACTCCCCGACCCTCTTCACGCAGCTCTGCTCTACGTCTCCTACCAGTCCCACAGGCCGGGGTAGCCAGGCCTCCTACCAGCGTGTGCCCACCCTTCGTCTCCAGGGCACGGGCCCTGGCACCGGCTCCTACGAGCTCAACTCCAGCCTGCCCTCGGTCAACTGTGGGCCGTGGTACAGCGACAGCAACGGGAACAGTCCTGGTATCAGCCCTCGGGTGGGTACGGCTAGCCAGCGGCCGCCGCGGCCCGTCTCCCTCACTGTGCCTAGCACGGTGCACAAGGACGCTACATCGTTGTCCCACGGCAGCGCCGGCAGTCTGGTGGAAGCTGTGAGTGAATGATGAATGTTTCATCTCTGCTCTCCATCTCTCTCTCTGCCTCTCTCTCTCTCTCTCTCTCTCTCTCTCTCTCTCTCTCTCTCTCTGTCTCTCTCTCTCTCTCTCTCTCTCTCTCTGTCTCTCTCTCTGTCTCTCTCTCTCTCTGTCTCTCTCTCTCTCTCTCTTTGTCTCTCTCTCTTTGTCTCTCTCTCTCTCTCTCTCTCTCTCTGTCTATCTCTGTCTTTATCTCTCTCTGTCTCTCTCTCTCTCTCTCTCTGTCTCTCTCTCTCTCTCTCTGTCTCTCTCTCTTTATCTCTCTCTCTCTCTCTCTCTCTCTCTCTCTCTCTCTATCTCTCTCTCTCTCTCTCTCTCTCTCAACATGATATATTCTCCTCATATCTGAGTTTTCTCTGGGCAGAACAACAACCCAGAGGTCAAGTTAGTAGAAGTTCATACCTCACACAGCATCTCCCCTTACATCTCCTCTAGATCTTCAGCTCAAAGTCAATATCCTCATTTAATTCTCTCTCTCTATACAGGTGTTGATATCAGAGGGCCTGGGCCATTTCGCTCAGGACCCGTCCTTCATCGAGGTGACCAAGCAGGAGCTGGCGGACGCGTGTGACATGACCATCGAGGAGATGGAGAACGCAGCCGACAACATCCTCAATGGCAACAGCCAGCCCAGTCCCAACGGCAACCTTTTACCCTACATGCACTGCAACAGGGACCATGCTGCTTCCCAGGAGCCAGGCCTCAGCGATGGGCCTGGGGCCGTTCGGGGGGCCACGGCCCCTGGGGAGATTGAGGAGCTACTAGGGGCCACTCACCTAGGACAGCACGGGGATCCGGAGGATGAGGAGGGGTTGGAGGTGGTGGGAGGGGAGGAAGAGCACACCGGGGGTGTGGAGGTGGTGGTTGAGGTTGGGCAGAGGAACAGCGGCCTGTTGGAGGATGAGGACATGGAGTGTGTGACCAGTTTGTAGGGTTGGACCCTCACACACACAGCAGCAACAGTGAACCTCTGTCTGGACCCCCTCTATCTCTCTCTCTCTGTCTGGACCCCCTCTATCTCTCTCTCTCTCTGTCTGGACCCCCTCTATCTCTCTCTCTCTGTCTGGACCCCCTCTATCTCTCTCTCTCTGTCTGGACCCCCTCTATCTCTCTCTCTCTGTCTGCTGGATGAGACCTGGTGTCAGCGGTCCACAGACCATTACTTCTAAACATACTTAAAACCTTTTATGGAAGATACTTTATTTGATTGGATTGAGATGGGTTTTCGTGTGTGTGTGTGTGTGTGTGTGTGTGTGTGTGTGTGTGTGTGTGTGTGTGTGTGTGTGTGTGTGTGTGTGTGTGTGTGTGTGTGTGTGTGTGTGTGTGTGTGTGTGTGTGTGTGTGTGTGTGTGTGTGTGTGTGTGTGTGTTTAGGTGTGTCTCTGGGTGTTTCAAAAGTGCCTCACAGTTATCACGTCCTTGAACAAATGGTGGAGTAGGGGAGCCAATATGAAAAGGACAACAGTCAGGAGAATAGAGGAGGAGTAGGGGAGACAATATGAAAAGGACAACAGTCAGGAGAATAGAGGAGGAGTAGGGGAGTCAATATGAAAAGGACAACAGTCAGGAGAATAGAGGAGGAGTAGGGAAGCCAAAATGAAAAGGACAACAGTCAGGAGAATAGAGGAGGAGTAGGGGAGCCAATATGAAAAGGACAACAGTCAGGAGAATAGAGGAGGAGTAGGGGAGCCAAAATGAAAAGGACAACAGTCAGGAGAATAGAGGAGGAGTAGGGGAGCCAATATGAAAAGGACAACAGTCAGGAGAATAGAGGAGGAGTAGGGGAGCCAATATGAAAAGGACAACAGTCAGGAGAATAGAGGAGGAAGAGGAACTGTATGTTTGTATTCCATGTGTTGTTTCTGTCTTCCCTTCCCTTCGTTCTTCAAGTGCGTCATTTTCGTCGCTGTGGCCACCAGGCAGATGCATTCTGGGATAATAAATAACCTCTGCCCCGGCGGAGTTAAGAGGTTAGAGGTCGTGCTGTTGAAGTTCAAAGGTCTTCTTCCTATTCCTTCTCGCGCTGCATTGCCCTTCAGAGCTGGGCCACCTACTGTAAGACTGCTGGATTCTGCTGGCGACCAACACATTAAACCTTTGGAAGAGGGAACTGCCAGCGAGGGGGACGTGTTTAAGGGACGGACCCTCACCCAGGATTTCTATATTGACATTAAACATTGACACTGGACTGTACGGAGGAGCCAACGACAGGGAGAGACACTGACATCCAGGATCTGTTTATCTGTAAGGAGGAGCCAGCAACAGAGAGCAACACCGAGAGACACTGACATCCAGGATCTGTTTATCTGTAAGGAGGAGCCAGCAACAGAGAGCAACACCGAGAGACACTGACATCCAGGATCTGTTTATCTTTAAGAAGGAGCCAGCAACAGAGAGCAACACCGAGAGACACTGACATCCAGGATCTGTTTATCTGTAAGGAGGAGCCAGCAACAGAGACCAACACCGAGAGACACTGACATCCAGGATCTGTTTATCTTCATCATGCTCAGCTGTCGTGCTGTCCACCAACACCCTACGCCCTCCTCCTCTCCTCCATCCCTCTTTCCTCCCTCCACCACTCGCTCACCTCCCTCTCTGTCATAATGCCGCCACTTCCTCATCACATGCAGCCACTAACGTCTAACGTCACTAGTGACTAACGTCTGGTTCTAAACAGGGACAGCGCCACCTAGCTGCCCTGGTTACCTCAACCTCCCATCCTCCGTTTGTTCTCTCTCTCTCTCTCTCTCTCTCTCTCTCTCTCTCTCTCTCTCTCTCAGTTCAGTTATTAAATCTGCGTTGTTTTGGTTGTAGTAGTTTATCGGTTCTAGTTTTAAACTCCTCAGTGGTCCGTTCATCCTGCTATCCTCGCTGTATGATGTTTTGGGGAATGAGTGTAGGAGAGGAGGAGAAGAAACTGGGCAGGGCTGAGGTAAGCTGTGGCCTTTCTTGTCTGTGACAATACAGTGGCTAGGTGTTGGTGCCAAGTCGCTATAATCACCACAACACACAGATCAGAATCCGATCCACTTCATGTATTTTACACACACACACACACACAAACAGTATTGTGCAAAACTGGCCAGACTTGATTTGTTAATTTGTTATTTTTCATGATGTTATTTATCCTTATTTGTGCCCAAATCGGGGTGCTGGCCCTAACTGTGTATTTTGCTTGATTTATGTTTTAGGAGATTTTAAGAAGTTAAGAAGTATTGAAACCTGTGTGTGTGGGGGGGGCAGCGGCAGGATGTTGTCAAAGGTGTACCTATCAGTATGCATCTTTTAAACACCTTGTATTAATTTATTTATTTTGTCCCTGAGGTGAAAGCTGTATTTGGTGGAGGTGAAGGGGGTGAAATATGTATCGCTGTTTCTTAAAAGCAACACTACACCTAAACGGTTAAATTAAGGTAGCATTAACTAAGTATGGTGTCATGTTTCTCGTTTTATCTATCACCCTACCACCTGAACAGAAAAAAAACATTGGACAGGCATGCTTCCAAAGCTGAGTGTTTTTCCTCCTATCGCTGCTTCAATTATTTGATGGTTGTTTGTTGTTCTGAATATTGAACTACTGAGGTTTTGATCAGATCTCATCGAGGAGCCTATCAGAGGGCAGGACGGGCTAGACCAATCAGAGAACAGGACATGATAGACCAATCAGAGAACAGAACAGCATAAGCCAATCAGACAGGAGCTCTGTGACCTTCGACACCTGAGCTGTGACATGATGATTACTATACATCATCACCCTGTTAGGCACTCCCATAGATATGTAGTAGAGAGCTCATCTCTATGTTAAAACTGGCCAAATGTGCCCTCTATCCAACTCTATGGGCCTGCCAGGCCTAATGAGATGCATGTGAACAGGCTCTGCGCTCCTGTCCATTGCGTCATCGCCGACAGACAGAATTAATGACCCTAACACACAGACTGCAGCCAGACGGTACTCGTAGACAAAGAGACAAAGATAATATTTGGTGCGTAAAGAAGGAATGCCACGTTAATAGCAGGACAGTTAGCGTTAGGAGGCTTTTTCCGGTAAACGCTTTACAGGGAGACAAACATGATGAGTGGGATTGTGATTCTACATGTCCCGTTGGAGGTCTCTGCCTTGTGGGGCTACTGACCGTAAGCATGACTCAGACTGACACCTGTATTATTATCAACCTAATTATGCAAATATGATGTTCAAAGTGTTCCGACGTATCGATGATATTGTAGTGTGATAAATGTATCCTGATGATACAGTATGAATCTCTGTGGTACAGTAAGGACTGTCTAGGATGTCACTACGTTGTCTGTACAGTGCACACGTGTGAAGCTTCAAACATTTATAAAATATATATTTTCAATGCTTTTTCCGACGTCCAAAATCCTTTTTTTTTTAAATCCTGGGTCTGAACATCAAGGTTGAGGAGGTCTTTGGGCTGTCAGTCTTGCAGGACAGATTGTAATGATGATGACGGTCTTTCCCGTTCCCTATATATCCCAGAGATGTTGTTAGTTACGGTAATCCAAAACTCCATCCTACCACGTTACCATCCTACCAAGTTACCATCCTACTGCATTACCATCCTACCAAGTTACCAATCTACCACGTTACCATCCTACCACGTTATCCTTCTACCACGTTACCATCCTACCGCATTACCATCCTACCACTTTACCATCCTACCACGTGACCATCCTACCACGTTACCATCCTACCACGTTACCATCCTACCACGTTACCATACTACCACGTTACCATTCTACTACGTTACCATACTACCACGTTACCATCCTACCACATTATCATTCTACCACGTTTCCATCCTACCACGTTACCATCCTACCACATTACCATCCTACCACGTTATCATTCTACCACATTATCATTCTACCACGTTACCATCCTACCACGTTACCATCCTACCGCGTTATCATTCTACCACGTTATCATTCTACCATGTTACCATCCTACCACGTTACCATCCTACCACGTTACCATTCCACCACGTTATCATCCTACCACGTTACCATCATACCTCATTACCATCCTACCGCGTTACCATTCTACCACGTTACCATCCTACCACGTTACCATCATACCATTTTATCATCCTACCATGTTACCATCCTACCATTTTAATATCCTACCATGTTACCATCCTACCGCATTACCATCCTACCACACTACATCCTACCACATTACCATCCTACCATTTTAATATCCTACCATGTTAGCATCCTGCCGCGTTACCATCCTACCATTTAATATCCTACCATGTTACCATCCTACCATGTTACCATCCTACCACATTACCATCCTACCATGTTACCATCCTACCATGTTACCATCCTACCGCGTTACCATTCTACCGCGTTACATCCTACCACGTTACCATCCTACCGCGTTACCAGCCTGTTAAAGTTCCCATGTTGTATAGCTAGCTGCAGGGTAACTAAGCTCCTCTCTGAAGGCTCACACTTATAGCCATATAGCCTGATGAATGTTTACTTGAAACGATGACACCCCACTCCAAAATAATGCAACGCTTGTGAACTTAGAGACTTCCACTCACCCACCCCTTCCCCCCACCATCCTATTTCTACAGGATAGATTATTGTTGTTTCTGTACATCCCCAACAAACTGTGCCATACACATATCCATATACATACAGTACTTCAAGAATACTTCAAGAGTACTTCAAGAGTACTTCATAGTACTTTTGACTTTGGGAGGCCTGAGACCCATCGTTTGAGGCTGTGAGTTTGTGAGAGAATGCCAGAGGCTGGTACAATCCCTGTGAGGAGTTGGTACATCAGTCATGACGTCCGTGATGTTGGTTGGACACTAACAGAATATGTTGGTACAGTGAGTGGGTGCTTGCAGTCCACAAGATATGCAAAAACAATGCACTAACTTTAAACAACAAGATCCATATTATTAATTATAAAACATTTTTAAAAAATACAGTTGTACAAAAGAAGTGATAAAGAGAAGAAATTGTATTATAGATATAATATATTTATGTTTTTGTTTTTGTTGGGTTACAGCGTCATTTTAAATTGAGGAAGAAACCTGTTATACTTGAAATCAGGTTCATTTCAGTATATAATAAGATGTATTTAATTCTTGATTTCCATCTATTTTCTCTTCTTATTAGTTGTCATAAACGTTCATGAATTGAAGAAAACGACTAGATGTCCATTATTGCATGAGATTTCAGTTCAGCATTTCAGTGTGCCACGTTTTTCAAATGTGTTGATTTATTTTAACAGGCCATTTTTATAACTACAAAGAAAAGGGTTGGCTATTTTCGATATATTTGTCTTGTAAATATCAACTTAGGGTCGATACATATTGCAGCTACTGTGTTGGACAGACCGATAGGAGAGGACGTGCTTTGGTTAAAACTGATTTTGCATATCTTGTGTTTATCCAAGGGGTGAAGAGTGTCTGTATTTTATCTGAAGCAGGACACTCTTTCTTAACGTCTGTTGACGACCCGAGCAACCCGTTTAACGTCTTGTTCTGTTGACGACCCGAGCAGCCCATTTAACGTCTTGTTCTGTTGACGACCCGAGCAACCCGTTTAACGTCTTGTTCTGTTGACGACCCGAGCAACCCGTTTAACGTCTTGTTCTGTTGACGACCCGAGCAACCCATTTAACGTCTTGTTCTGTTTACGACCCGAGCAACCCATTTAACGTCTTGTTCTGTTGACGACCCGAGCAACCCATTTAACGTCTTGTTCTGTTGACGACCCGAGCAGCCCATTTAACGTCTTGTTCTGTTGACGACCCGAGCAACCCATTTAACGTCTTGTTCTGTTGACGACCCGAGCAACCCATTTAACGTCTTGTTCTGTTGACGACCCGAGCAGCCCATTTAACGTCTTGTTCTGTTGACGACCCGAGCAACCCGTTTAACGTCTTGTTCTGTTGACGACCCGAGCAACCCATTTAACGTCTTGTTCTGTTGACGACCCGAGCAACCCATTTAACGTCTTGTTCTGTTGACGACCCGAGCAACCCATTTAACGTCTTGTTCTGTTGACGACCAGAGCAACCCATTTAACGTCTTGTTCTGTTGACGACCCGAACAACCCATTTAACGTCACAGATGATGCTTACTGTACGTGTGATGAAAGGAAGGTTGTGACGGCTATACCAAATAGGAACTATCCTCTATCCCCAGCCCTTAACTCTGACCCCAACCTCATTTCAGAGGACTTTTGGGGGTGAGGGGGGGGGGGGGCACAAGGTGACTGTGTTCATCCCTTATTTGATGGTGAGTGTAAATAGTTGCTATGAGAGACAGGGGAAAATAGTTGTTGAATATAAGACTTGTTGTCTGTCTGACATTATCGTTGCGTTATTGTTTTTACGTGCATGATGTGAAATAGTTTTAGATGTGGTCTCTTTGAGAGCGTATTCCCCACAAGATAGACCCGGTAGACAAATTACATTTTTATCCCATTGACAATCCATCTGACGAATAAGGATATATATATTAATTGAAGGTATACATAGTTTTGGGAGAGAGTTTATGAACAGGAGGAAACATCAAAGTATTATTGTATAATGTGCTTGGACCAAAAGACATAGCACTGGTCCACGATGGAATGACACATTTCACTGGTCCACGATTGTATATTTTTATTTAATAAACTATATATTATCATAGCGTTCGTTTATAAATACAATATGTTACTCCTCTGAATGTCAGGGTATAAAGGACAGATTCATATTTGAGAATGTATTGAAATGTCCAGGTGGCGTTGCAACAGAACTACATGACATCGTTGTTGAACTACACGACCTCCGTAGACGACTTTGACCCCTGTGTTGACCCCTGTGTTGACCCCTGGGTTGACCCCTGTGTTGACCACCTGTGTTGACCCCTGTACCCCTGGGTTGACCCCTGTGTTGACCACCTGTGTTGACCCCTGTGTTGACACCTGTGTTGACACCTGTGTTGACCCCTGGGTTGACCCCTAGGTTGACCCCTGTGTTGACCCCTGTGTTGACCCCTAGGTTGACCCCTGTGTTGACCCCTGTGTTGACCCCTGTGTTGACCCCTGTGTTGCATTTTGATTGAACAAAGGGTACGTTTACTCCAACAACAACGTCATGTCTTTTTCAGGGACTTTTATTGATAAAAGGGACGCTGGATTGTATTTTAGCATTAAAAGGGCTTTCTGAAGGAGGCTTAGGCTACAGACCCTGGTCTAAAGTAGTGTACTATATAGGGAATAGGGCCCTGGTCTAAAGTAGTGTACTATATAGGGAATAGGGCCCTGGTCTAAAGTAGTGTACTATATAGGGAATAGGGCCCTGGTCTAAAGTAGTGCACTATATAGGGAATAGGGCCCTGGTCTAAAGTAGTGTACTATATAGGGAATAGGGCCCTGGTCTAAAGTAGTGTACTATATAGGGAATAGGGCTCTGGTCTAAAGTAGTGTACTATATAGGGAATAGGGTCCTGGTCTAAAGTAGTGTACTATATAGGGAATAGGGCCCTGGTCTAGAGTAGTGCACTATATAGGGAATAGGGCTCTAGAGTAGTGTACTATATAGTATATGGTGCCATTTAGGACATAAGTGTATGTAATAATGTTCATGTAAAGGAGGTTAGGCCCATGTACATAATCCACCTACAGCGTCTGTTCCAAAGCCCCTGTGTTGCTGTACTTGCACCCTGCTTCAGTCGGAGCTGTCATCCTGTGTGTTTCCATTAGACTCCTCTCTAAACATGTCGCTACGTCGTCCTCTTCCTGGATGGTGTCCTGTGTTGCTGTACTGGCACCCTGCTTCAGTCGGAGTTGTCATCCTGTGTGTTTCCATTAGACTCCTCTCTAAACATGTAGCTACGTCATCCTCTTCCTGGATGGTGGCCTGTGTTGCTGTACTGGCACCCTGCTTCAGTCGGAGCTGTCATCCTGTGTGTTTCCATTAGACTCCTCTCTAAACATGTCGCTGCGTCGTCCTCTTCCTGGATGGTGGCCTGTGTTGCTGTACTTGCACCCTGCTTCAGTCGGAGCTGTCATCCTGTGTGTTTCCATTAGACTCCCCTCTAAACATGTAGCTACGTCGTCCTCTTCCTGGATGGTGTCCTGTGTTGCTGTACTTGCACCCTGCTTCAGTCGGAGCTGTCATCCAGTGTGTTTCCATTAGACTCCTCTCTAAACATTTAGCTACGTTGTCCTCTTTCTTGATGGTGGCCTGTGAATCCCCCCGTATTCATTCAGGGGTGCTGTGTGCTCAACTGTTGTGCTGCTGTGTTTGTGTGGCGTCAGGTACGCGTCTCGGATGACAGTGCAGTTGTTGAAAGCCCTGGATGTCTTGTCAGGCCGGCTGAGATGTCTTCGCTGTTGTCTCTGTAGCGTTGTGGCTGTGGCATGCTGGGTAAGTTGTTGACAGAAAAGGTAATGCTACTCGTATAAACATAGGTGATTATATGAAAGTTGAGGATTCTAATTATTAATTAATTATCAAGGTGGATGAGGTGCGATTTGTAGCACTGGAAAGACCACCTCTCCTTGACTAGTTTATATAGGCTTATATTAACAAATAGCTATACATACAATACAATGTCATTCATAGACATTTCACCAAAAAAATCTAATTTGCCAAAAAATATTCTCCCTGTTTCCCTCAGTGATATTGAAAGATCATAAATGTGGAGCTCATTTTATCTGAAGGAAAAGTATTAAGGACTTTCTGAAGAACGTGATTGGACACTGACAAGTGGTTTACCAGCTGTGGACTGCTAACTATGCCGGATGTGGGCCGCCAGTGGGCCACTACATGGTTGCTAGCTGGAGGGATAGTATCTGGGTGACACTGGCCAAAGACATTGATAGTTCACCATGGACTGCTGTTCAGGTCAGTTTGTCACATATCCTCGACTGAGGGATGACCATAGAGACGTTCTAGAGAGCTCATCTATCTAAACAGGCTTGTCACATATCCTCGACTGAGGGGTGACCATAGAGACATACTAGAGAGCTCATCTATCTAAACAGGCTTGTCACATATCCTCGACTGAGGGATGACCATAGAGACGTTCTAGAGAGCTCATCTCCTAATCTAAACAGGCTTGGTTGAAATGGCTGATCCTCTTGTTGTGATGTTAACAGTAACCAGCTGTATTTGTCACAGTTTTCACAGATTCCCTTAAGATGTGACTCTGTACCCCAGTACTACAGATTCCTTTATTAAAAGATGTGACTCTGTACCACAGTACTACAGATTCCTTTATTAAAAGATGTGACTCTGTACCACTGTACTACAGATTCCTTTATTAAAAGATGTGACTCTGTACCACAGTACTACAGATTCCTTTATTAAAAGATGTGACTCTGTACCACAGTATTACAGATTCCTTTATTAAAAGATGTGACTCTGTACCACTGTACTACAGATTCCTTTATTAAAAGATGTGACTCTGTACCACAGTACTACAGATTCCTTTATTAAAAGATGTGACTCTGTACCACAGTATTACAGATTCCTTTATTAAAAGATGTGACTCTGTACCACAGTACTACAGATTCCTTTATTAAAAGATGTGACTCTGTACCACAGTACTACAGATTCCTTTATTAAAAGATGTGACTCTGTACCACAGTACTACAGATTCCTTTATTAAAAGATGTGACTCTGTACCACAGTACTACAGATTCCTTTATTAAAAGATGTGACTCTGTACCACAGTACTACAGATTCCTTTAAGATGTGACTCTGTACCACAGTACTACAGATTCCTTTATTAAAAGATGTGACTCTGTACCACAGTACTACAGATTCCTTTATTAAAAGATGTGACTCTGTACCACAGTACTACAGATTCCTTTATTAAAAGATGTGACTCTGTACCACAGTACTACAGATTCCTTTAAGATGTGACTCTGTACCACAGTACTACAGATTCCTTTATTAAAAGATGTGACTCTGTACCACAGTACTACAGATTCCTTTATTAAAAGATGTGACTCTGTACCACAGTACTACAGATTCCTTTACTAAAAGATGTGACTCTGTACCACAGTATTACAGATTCCTTTATTAAAAGATGTGACTCTGTACCCCAGTACTACAGATTCCTTTAAGATGTGACTCTGTACCACAGTACTACAGATTCCTTTATTAAAAGATGTGACTCTGTACCACAGTACTACAGATTCCTTTATTAAAAGATGTGACTCTGTACCACAGTACTACAGATTCCTTTACTAAAAGATGTGACTCTGTACCACAGTACTACAGATTCCTTTACTAAAAGATGTGACTCTGTACCACAGTACTACAGATGGATCTTATATTTTCTTGTAAATTAATCGTTGTTGATCATTTTGATCGAGACATAAGTATTTTAAGAACTATTTTAAATATAGACTTTATTTTCCATTTCTAGGTAAAGTCCAGATCTAGTTAGCGTTTACTAATTAAACAACATCTCTCATCCGTTTCCTTTTAAAAATAAATGAAAGAACATCTCTTTTTCAGTTTTGTTGTACAACCATTATACGTTATGTAATGGGGGAAGAAATCACAAAACTGGTTATGAATTAAAAACACTATTTTATATATCCTGAATGACACATATATCTATAGTACTTCATTATATTGTGGAGAGCATATTTTTTAGGGAGGGTAACTGGAGTAGCGAGTTGTAGGCTGAATAGAAACCATTTAAGATGCTAGAGGTAGCTACAGTATAGAAAGAGCTCATACTGCTGAGACAACTCACAACGTCTGGGCGCGGTTACCAGAGAGGAAACCAACCGTCTTGTTGAGGATTTACATTTGAATCAAAACGCTTCGCCCCTCTTGAAGATGTAATGTTTCCCCCTGATCCCACGTCATGCTAGCAACACAAGGCTCCATTAGAAACGTGTTGAATGTGGGTCCTTTGCTGCTTGTGCGTCCGTCCGTCCGTCCATCCACACGGCACGGGACAGGTCAAAGGGCATGCTCCACTAGTAGAATGGAAGCATGCTGTTTTGACCTCTCACCTTTGACCTCTGACTCTCGACTGACAGCGTCCACTTTGAGCTGCATAGGTTATAACTTCCATATTAACCTTGATAGACAGGACTTAACTAACCCAGAACAACAACCCTACATTAGTTTGACGTCAACAAACCCCCCCCCCCCCCCCCCCCCCCCCCAAGAGTAGCAAAATCAGGAGCACCTTTCTTCTAAAGTCCTCTTCTTAAAAGACTGTTAGTATATTAAAACTATTGATTATAATGATCATTATTATGCAGACGTGTCGGAGACAACATTTCTAGAGGAGATCACTATTTTGCACATACACCACTATCTAGTTTGACTATGACTGCTCTTACAAGATAAAAGGCGCTGTCTAGAACCTTAATTAAAGGGTTATTCGGCTGTCTCCATAGGAGAACCATTTTGGGTTCCACGTAGAACCCTTTCAATGGAGGGTTCTAAATGGAACCAAAAAAAGGGTTCTGTCTGGAACCTTAAAGGGTTATTTGGCTGTCTCCATAGGAGAACCCTTTTGGGTTCCACGTAGAACCCTTTCAATGGAGGGTTCTAAATGGAACCAAAAAAAGGGTTCTGTCTGGAACCTTAAAGGGTTATTTGGCTGTCTCCATAGGAGAACCCTTTTGGGTTCCACGTAGAACCCTTTCAATGGAGGGTTCTAAATGGAACCAAAAAAAGGGTTCTGTCTCGAACCAAAAAGAGTTCTCCTATGGGGTCAGCTGAATTAACCCCTTGTGGAACCATTTTTTTCTAAGAATATACACAGAGGCGTTGAAAGGAAAGAGTTTTAAGAAGTTATGTCTAGATTTAAAAGATAGCATGAATATGACTGTCTGAAATAGCACCCATTCCCTTTATAGTGCACTACGTTTGACCACTGAAGGCCACTGGTCTAAAGTAGTGCCCTTATGTAGGGAATAGGGTTCCATTTGAGAATCAGACTAGGACTCGTTTTCAAGAGGCCTTTACTGGCCAGTGAGCAGGTGTCAGTTGGTTGAAGCAGACTAGGATTCGTTTTCAAGAGGCCTTACTGGCCAGTGAGCAGGTGTCAGTTGGTTGAATCAGACTAGGACTCGTTTTCAAGAGGCCTTACTGGCCAGTGAGCAGGTGTCAGTTGGTTGAATCAGACTAGGACTCGTTTTCAAGAGGCCTTACTGGCCAGTGAGCAGGTGTCAGTTGGTTGAATCAGACTAGGACTCGTTTTCAAGAGGCCTTTACTGGCTAGTGAGCAGGTGTCAGTTGGTTGAATCAGACTAGGACTCGTTTTCAAGAGGCCTTACTGGCCAGTGAGCAGGTGTCAGTTGGTTGAAGCAGACTAGGACTCGTTTTCAAGAGGCCTTTACTGGCCAGTGAGCAGGTGTCAGTTAGTTGAATCAGACTAGGACTCGTTTTCAAGAGGCCTTACTGGCCAGTGAGCAGGTGTCAGTTGGTTGAATCAGACTAGGACTCGTTTTCAAGAGGCCTTACTGGCCAGTGAGTAGGTGTCAGTCGGTTGAATCATGAACTCTCCCTCTGTTTCTTCCAGGTCGGTTAAGATAAATATTGCACCGTTATACTGTAGCATTCCACAGTACGGTTCCAGATTCCACATGGAGCAAACACAGTATTTTGATACAAAATATTCAGACATATTATAAGATCACTTTATTGAGGTTTAACTGTTGTTCTTCTTTTCCAACATAAGTCGTTTTTCTGGTTTGATTTGACCTTCCTAAAGCCACGTCGGAGAGAGATTATTGTTTACCTGGTATGGATAACAGAACACCGAGGATGAGTAGTTGACTATTGGTGATGAAGAGGGGTTTGTGTGACTATCAAAGTCATAAATAGTTTGGGTGGGGGGGGGGGGGGGGGGTTGGTTAATGTTGAGTTAAAGACGTTGTTTTATTGGTCCGCGTCTCACTTTAAGGCAGCAGTAGAACGTTGTACCCATCAGGTTTAAACAAGTCTGTAATACATTTAAATACTTCAGTAATGCCCTAAATCGTGATTTAGTCAATCATGCACAGAATCAGAAGACTGACTGGTGGAAGTGGAAGGATAGACCACTTTTTGGCAAAGTCGTCTGTCCTTATTGCGTTTATATGTGAAAGAACTACTCACGAGAAACAACAAAAGTAATTTTTTTGTGATATTAGTAGTGGCACTACTGTTAAATGTAGTATTTTAAGAAGAACAGCACTATTTATGGTCATTAAAATGAACTAGAATGTGTATTGTGCATTATGGTAGCTTTGGAGGCAGCCATCTTGTTTTGTATCAATCTCCTCATGCTCAGAGACAGTCACTCACTTCATGTAAGGGGTTCGACTAGTTTTGGGGGAGTTGTTGAGTGGACTTGCCCAAATCCGAGCCCCCTTTTCTCCTTTGAATGACAAGTCTGCATGGTCTCACCAACAGACATTACCCGCCCATTCCCTCGAATCATACTTTTTTTTATTTTCTATAAAGAAAAACAATTCTATTACTTTATTTTTAATTTCTTGTTTCATTCTTTCATTTAAACCAATTTTTAAAGAGAAAGAATACAATAAATACAAATCTGAATATTCAATCACTTTTTCTACTTCTATTTTCAAAATAACTGAGAAAAAAAAACGAAATAAAAAGTTGATTTGTATATAAGTGATGTACAGTTTGTATCTGTTAATGTCAGTCTGTCTTTGGTGACAGAGTCTGTCTTGCTTATAACGCACGCTACCAGTAAATAAAACATGACAAATATATTTAGACTGTACGGTCCTTGAAAGCAAGTTTTAAATTAATCTGATGTATATTCCTGTAACATTGCATTTTTATCTGAGGAATTATGTTATTAAAAAATTGCTAATAAATTGCATTTCCTACAGCTCCTTTTTGGATTCTCTATCTATTCTAGAGGTTTGGGAGGCATCACAATGCAGAAGTGTAAGTCCAATACTTTGAATAAGTTTAGCCAACATTTTAAACCAACTATTTGTTTAATGGTTTCCCCAAAAAAACTGTATTCCACCTGTGGTTACGATGGTCTGTGTGTTGTCAGTGGGAGAATTTAGAACCCTGTGTTCCTGTTTGAATGTTCCTGTTCTCTTCTGGAATTTCCAGGACAGGATGACGACATCGCATCTAGATGAACTCACCTGTTATTCCTGCTCTGTCGAAGCCACGGTCTGACGTGGCACTGGGAATGACTGTCCTGCTGACAGGCTAAACACACACACATGTACATGTAGTGACTGTTGTGTTAGACAGAAAACCCTTGGACACTGGGTGCAACAGTTACAGGCTCCAAAACTGGCCCCACATTGTATAATCAGTTAAAAGAGGTTTATATAAGCCTTGAACACATTTTCCTTGAGGTACAGTATTAATCCAGAGCTCCAGCTTGTGGCCATGCAGGTACTGTGGACTCTGTGGCCATGCAGGTACTGTGGACTCTGTGGCCATGCAGGTACTGTGGACTCTGTGGCCATGCAGGTACTGTGGACTCTGTGGCCATGCAGGTACTGTGGACTCTGTGGCCATGCAGGTACTGTGGACTCTGTGGCCATGCAGGTACTGTGGACATGCAGGTACTGTGGACATGCAGGTACTGAGGACATGCAGGTACTGAGGACATGCAGGTACTGTGGACATGCAGGTACTGTGGACATGCAGGTACTGAGGACATGCAGGTACTGAGGACATGCAGGTACTGAGGACATGCAGGTACTGTGGACATGCAGGTACTGTGGACATGCAGGTACTGTGGACATGCAGGTACTGTGGACATGCAGGTACTGTGGACATGCAGGTACTGAGGACATGCAGGTACTGAGGACATGCAGGTACTGTGGACATGCAGGTACTGAGGACATGCAGGTACTGTGGACATGCAGGTACTGAGGACATGCAGGTACTGTGGACATGCAGGTACTGAGGACATGCAGGTACTGTGGACATGCAGGTACTGTGGACATGCAGGTACTGTGGACATGCAGGTACTGTGGACATGCAGGTACTGTGGACATGCAGGTACTGTGGACATGCAGGTACTGTGGACATGCAGGTACTGTGGACATGCAGGTACTGAGGACATGCAGGTACTGTGGACATGCAGGTACTGTGGACTCTGTGGACATGCAGGTACTGTGGACTCTGTGGCTCTGGGGTTGAACTCCTGCCTTGCACCACAGACCTCAACTCTTACACTTCAGTGTGGATTTCTGCAACTCTCAATGTCAAAAACACAATGAAAAGAGGTCTGAGTGAGAAGGGGTCTGAGTGTGAAGGGGTCTGAGTGTGAAGAGGTCTGAGTGAGAAGGGGTCTGAGTGTGAAGGGGTCTGAGTGAGAAGGGGTCTGAGTGAGAAGGGGTCTGAGTGTGAAGGGGTCTGAGTGAGAAGGGGTCTGAGTGAGAAGGGGTCTGAGTGTGAAGGGGTCTGAGTGTGAAGGGGTCTGAGTGAGAAGGGGTCTGAGTGTGAAGGGGTCTGAGTGTGTAGGGGTCTGAGTGTGTAGGGGTATGAGTGAGAAGGGGTCTGAGTGTGAAGAGGTCTGAGTGTGAAGGGGTCTGAGTGTGTAGGGGTCTGAGTGTGAAGGGGTCTGAGTGTGAAGGGGTCTGAGTGTGAAGGGGTCTGAGGGAGAAGGGGTCTGAGTGTGAAGGGGTCTGAGTGTGTAGGGGTCTGAGTGTGTAGGGGTCTGAGTGTGAAGGGGTCTGAGTGTGTAGGGGTCTGAGTGTGTAAGGGTCTGAGTGAGAAGGGATCTGAGTGTGAAGAGGTCTGAGTGAGAAGGGGTCTGAGTGTGAAGGGGTCTGAGTGTGAAGGGGTCTGAGTGTGAAGGGGTCTGAGTGTGAAGGGGTCTGAATGTGAAGGGGTCTGAGTGTGAAGGGGTCTGAGTGTGAAGTGGTCTGAGTGTGAAGAGGTCTGAGTGTGAAGGGGTCTGAGGGAGAAGGGGTCAGAGTGAGAAGGGGTCTGAGTGAGAAGAGGTCTGAGTGAGAAGGGGTCTGAGTGAGAAGAGGTCTGAGTGAGAAGGGGTCTGAGGGAGAAGGGGTCTGAGTGAGAAGGGGTCTGAGGGAGAAGGGGTCTGAGGGAGAAGGGGTCTGAGGGAGAAGGGATCAGAGTGTGAAGAGGTCTGAGTGTGAACCACTGTTGTTCACAGGAGGGACCCCGAGTATTCACCCCCATGAGTTCTGTCTGTCAACTATCAGCCCAACCAACCCCATGAGTTCTGTCTGTCAACTATCAGCCCAACCAACCCCATGAGTTCTGTCTGTCAACTATCAGCACAACAACCCTGTGACTCATGAAAATCCTTGAGCCACAGGCTATTCACACTTCAAAACACACCTCTTTGTATGTTTGACGTTGAGAGTTGTACAAAAGACAAGTATTGAACACATAACCTGTGGTGGACAAGGTTTATCAACCCATCTGGGAAGATCCGTCCCAATAGAGAATTAAATGCACCGTTCCTGTGTTCTCAGGAGACGGCCTTCATGGTTAAACACTGCATATGTCACCTCAATCATAAACTCCCTTTTAAATGAAGCTACAATACAGATCTTATGGATTGAATTCAGACCTTTAACGTTAAACACAAACATATAACTCCAATCTAAAAGTGGTCAGTATTGCAGAACCAAGTACTGAAGTTGAGGAATGACTCTGGCCCTACCTAATGACCGAAGAGTGTCCCCCCCTCTCACAAGACAAGTCTGTGTCCTTCAGAGAGCAGAGTTTTAATGACAGCTGTAACACGGAGGAGGGTGAAAACCCCCACATACAACAACGTGTTTCCAGACCTACTAAAACATTATTGCAACGTCCAAGTACTTACAGTATATTACACAGGAACTGTTCAGCATTCGATAACTCCAGAAGATTTGGTTACATAACGCTACAAAATGTGATCGGTGAATGTGCTAGACGATGAAGCCATACACATTGTAGTTGTGCACAGAAACAATGTGTGAGTCGGAGCAGAATGACGTGTGGTGTGTCCAGTGTGTAAAATACACACGTTCATCACGTTGACACGACTGGTGACACTGCAGCTATACGACAACACATCATCTGCAAAACATTTTCAGAAAGGTTTCTTCTTGACAGTTCTGGCGTCAGACATTTGGCATAGAAAAACAACGATTGGATAAATGGACAGGGTGTTCATTTCATAGTCGCCATCATTCAGCTCTCTAGTATGCCATCAACTAGACTGTTGACGATGAGAGCTTATACCATTGATTCAGCTGTATGCTTTACGCCACAGTGTTGTTTTAGTCTTCTACAGCTTGTGGGAGGGGCTTAGGCACCATTTTGGTCCAATCATTCAAAGACTTCCTGGTCTGTGTTCAGCACTCTGGATTCTCCATGGTTCAGGACAAAGAAGTGCTCCACATTCAACCCATTCTTCTCCATGGCCTCCCTGAGTCTCACTGGAGGCTCTAAGTAAAACTGAGAGAGAGAGACAGACATATATTATCTACACTACTGGTCAAATGTTTTAGAACAGCTACTCAGTCAAGGGTTTTTCATTATTTTTACATTTAAGAATAATAGTGAAGACATCAACACTGAAATAACACATATGGAATCATGTAGTAACCAACAAAGTGTTAAATAAAAACATGTTATACTTGAGATTATTCAAATAGCCACCCTTTGTCTTGATGACAGCTTTACACACTCTTGGCATTCTCTCAACCAGCTTCATGAGGTAATCACCTGGAATGCATTTCAATTAACAGGTGTGCCTTCTTAAAAGTTAATTTGTGGATTATTTTTTTTTTTTTCAAGAACTTTTAAAGTTTCTTCAAGTGTAGTCACAAAAACCATCAAGCGCTATGATGAAACTGGCTCTCATGAGGACCACCACAGGAAAGGAAGACCCAGAGTTACCTCTGCTGCAGAGGATAAGTTCAATAGAGTTACCAGCCTCAGAAATCGCAGCCCAAATAAATGCATCACAGAGTTCAAGTAACAGACACATCTCAACATCAACTGTTAAGAAGAGACTGTGTGAATCAGGCCTTCGTGGTCGAATTGCTGCAAATAAACCACAACTAAAGGACACCAATAACAAGAATGAGCAATGGACATTAGACCTGTGGAAATGTGTCCTTTGGTCTGGAGTCCAAATAGGAGATTTTTGGTTCCAACCTCCGTGTCTTTGTGAGAAGCGGTGTGGGTGAACGGATGATCTCCACATGTGTATTTCCCAACGCGAAGCATGGAGGAGGTGTTATGGTGTGAGGGTGCTTTGCCGGTGACACTGTCTGTGATTTATTTAGAATTCAAGGCACACTTAACCAGCATGGCTACTACAGCATTCTGCAGTGATATGCCATCCTATCTGGTTTGGGCTTAGTGGGACTATCATTTGTTTTTCAACAGGACAATGACCCAACACACCTCCAGGCTGTGTAAGGGCTATTTAACCAAGGAGAGTGATGGAGTGCTGTATCAGATGACCTGGCCTCCACAATCCCCTGACCTCAACCAGACAGGTTGTAGTTTGGGATGAGTTGGACAGCCAACAAGCAGCCAACAAGTGCTAAGCATATGTGGGAACTCCTTCAAGACTCTTGGAAAATAATTCCAAGTGAAGCTGGTTGAGAGAATGCCAAGAGTGTGCATAGCTGTCAACAAGGCAAAGGGTGGCTACTTTAAAGAATCTCAAATATATCATATATTTTGATATGTTTAACACTTATTTGTTTACTACATGATTCCATATGTGTTATTTCATAGTGTTGATGTCTTCACTATTATTCTACAATGTAGAAAATAGTACAAATAAAGAAAAACCCTTGAATGAGTAGGCGTTCTAACACATTTGACCGGTAGTGTATTTGACTTGCTTGACAGCGAGAGACTCCAGGGTTTAGGAGTGGACAGTACATGTCAGGCTAGAGAGGCTTTTTTGAGCTGCCTCCCGAAGCAGAAACGTCAGAACGACTAAAGGTTATCTCTCAAAGCCAACAGGGCGACTGCTGCCGGGAACCAAACTACCAGTTTCAACACCACAGAACGATGGTCACAGATAACCAACGGTTCTACCAACAAAGCCATCTGCTGAGGCCAAAGCATCAGGGGGAAAGGTTGAACAATGTCACAGATAACCAACGGTTCTACCAACAAAGCCATCTGCTGAGGCCAAAGCATCAGGGGGAAAGGTTGAACGATGTCACAGATAACCAACAGTTCTACCAACAAAGCCATCTGCTGAGGCCAAAGCATCAGGGGGAAAGGTTGAACGATGGTCACAGATAACCAACGGCTCTACCAACAAAGCCATCTGCTGAGGCCAAAGCATCAGGGGGAAAGGTTGAACGATGTCACAGATAACCAACGGTTCTTCTAATGCAAAACACATTCCTCTGCGTTTCCCAACACGTGCCGATTTCAACTGAACGCAGCAGCAAGCTACCTAAATATGAGTTTTCACATCTATTGTGGGATGTTGAACAATCCCACCTTTGTCTTTAGGCTGAATGGTTGAAAGGGTGTCTGACTGCGTGTTTGTTCTCATCACACAAAAGGACACAATGGAAAATATGTGTTTCTCTCTAAACTGAGTCGAGTCTAAAAATGCAGAGGTCAGATCCACGGTTGACGTGTTGTGACAGGGTTGATTTATTACCATGGACCCAAACTCAGATTTAGAAGGGAAGGCTAAAAACCTAACCTCAGATTTAGAAGGGAAGGTTTACACCCAACCTCAGATTTAGAAGGGAAGGCTAAAAACCCAACCTCAGATTTAGAAGGGAAGGTTTTACACCCAACCTCAGATTTAGAAGGGAAGGTTTTACACCCAACCTCAGATTTAGAAGGGAAGGTTTTACACCCAACCTCAGATTTAGAAGGGAAGGTTTTACACCCAACCTCAGATTTAGAAGGGAAGGTTTTACACCCAACCTCAGATTTAGAAGGGAAGGTTTTACACCCAACCTCAGATTTAGAAGGGAAGGTTTTACACCCAACCTCAGATTTAGAAGGGAAGGTTTTACACCCAACCTCAGATTTAGAAGGGAAGGTTTTACACCCAACCTCAGATTTAGAAGGGAAGGTTTTACACCCAACCTCAGATTTAGAAGGGAAGGTTTTACACCCAACCTCAGATTTAGAAGGGAAGGTTTTACACCCAACCTCAGATTTAGAAGGGAAGGTTTTACACCCAACCTCAGATTTAGAAGGGAAGGTTTTACACCCAACCTCAGATTTAGAAGGGAAGGTTTTACACCCAACCTCAGATTTAGAAGGGAAGGTTTTACACCCAACCTCAGATTTAGAAGGGAAGGTTTACACCCAACCTCAGATTTAGAAGGGAAGGTTTACACCTAACCTCAGATTTAGAAGGGAAGGTTTACACATAGTTTCCTTGACCTTCAGTCTCCAGTTTCAGCTGGGAGGCAGAGCAAAATGTCTTCTTCCTGATCATTAGATTCAGAGAATCTCATTGGATAAGCCTTTCATCTCTGATGTGATAGGACTTCGTATTAAGGCAAACAAAACAACACTTGGAGTGATGCGTACAACTGATGAGTGACACCAAAACCCCCTTTTTTTTTACAGCAGGTACATACAGTATTTGCCTTGTAAAAAGAGATCCAGTCGATCACCCATTCAGAACTGTTAATGCTCACCTCGTAAGCTAAAGCGAAGGTTCCCCAGTGAATAGCCAGGGAGTGTCTGGCCTGGATGTCTTTGTGGATCTGCACAGCCTCCTCCGGGTCCACATGCTGTCCACGCATTACATCTCTGAGGGACGACAAACTTGTGTTTTGTGGGTTTGGCCTAATGAAGGCATAATAAACTTACTGAACTTCAGTTGACTTTAATACATTCTAAGTGAATATACAGTTGACTTGAATAAATTCTAAGTGAATATTCAGTTGAGGGAAATCTAATACTATAGTCCATGATCAAACCCTCCTTCTAGAATTCTACTGAGTGTGCAGGCTTTTACTCCAACCCTGTTCTAAACCTGATTCAGTTCATCAAGGTCCTGATGAACAGCTGATTAGATAAAGCAGGTGTTAGAGCAGGGTTGGAACCAAAACCTGCACTCCCAGTGGATCTCCATGGGGGGGGGGTATGGGCAGCCTTGTACGAAAGAAATCACAGCTGTACACTAGTTTCATACCTGGGCAGGACAGCTCTACACTAGTTTCATACCTGGGCAGGACAGCTCTACACTAGTTTCATACCTGGGCAGGACAGCTCTACACTAGTTTCATACCTGAGCAGGACAGCTCTACACTAATTCCATACCTGGGCAGGACAGCTGTACGCTAGTTTCATACCTGGGCAGGACAGCTCTACACTAGTTTCATACCTGGGCAGGACAGCTCTACACTAGTTTCATACCTGGGCAGGACAGCTCTACACTAGTTTCATACCTGGGCAGGACAGCTCTACACTAGTTTCATACCTGGGCAGGACAGCTCTACACTAATTCCATACCTGGGCAGGACAGCTGTACGCTAGTTTCATACCTGGGCAGGACAGCTGTACACTAGTTTCATACCTGGGCAGGACAGCTCTACACTAGTTCCATACCTGGGCAGGACAGCTGTACACTAGTTTCATACCTGGGCAGGACAGCTCTACACTAGTCCATACCTGGGCAGGACAGCTGTACGCTAGTTTCATACCTGGGCAGGACAGCTCTACACTAGTTTCATACCTGGGCAGGACAGCTCTACACTAGTTTCATACCTGGGCAGGACAGCTGTACGCTAGTTTCATACCTGGGCAGGACAGCTGTACACTAGTTTCATACCTGGGCAGGACAGCTCTACACTAGTTTCATACCTGGGCAGGACAGCTCTACACTCGATTCATACCTGGGCAGGACAGCTCTACACTAGTTTCATACCTGGGCAGGACAGCTGTACGCTAGTTTCATACCTGGGCAGGACAGCTGTACGCTAGTTTCATACCTGGGCAGGACAGCTGTACGCTAGTTTCATACCTGGGCAGGACAGCTCTACACTAGTTTCATACCTGGGCAGGACAGCTCTACACTCGTTTCATACCTGGGCAGGACAGCTCTACACTAGTTTCATACCTGGGCAGGACAGCTCTACACTAGTTTCATACCTGGGCAGGACAGCTGTACACTAGTTTCATCCCTGGGCAGGACAGCTCTACACTAGTTTCATACCTGGGCAGGACAGCTGTACACTAGTTTC
The DNA here is from genome assembly GCF_013265735.2 of Oncorhynchus mykiss. NCBI lineage: Eukaryota > Metazoa > Chordata > Actinopteri > Salmoniformes > Salmonidae > Oncorhynchus > Oncorhynchus mykiss. The sequence goes on from NC_048585.1 coordinate 1,324,701, forward strand.
ATACCTGGGCAGGACAGCTGTACGCTAGTTTCATACCTGGGCAGGACAGCTGTACACTAGTCCATGCCTGGGCAGGACAGCTGTACGCTAGTTTCATACCTGGGCAGGACAGCTCTACACTAGTCCATGCCTGGGCAGGACAGCTGTACGCTAGTTTCATACCTGGGCAGGACAGCTCTACACTAGTCCATGCCTGGGCAGGACAGCTGTACACTAGTTTCATACCTGGGCAGGACAGCTGTACGCTAGTTTCATACCTGGGCAGGACAGCTGTACGCTAGTTTCATACCTGGGCAGGACAGCTCTACACTAGTCCATGCCTGGGCAGGACAGCTGTACGCTAGTTTCATACCTGGGCAGGACAGCTCTACACTAGTCCATGCCTGGGCAGGACAGCTGTACGCTAGTTTCATACCTGGGCAGGACAGCTCTACACTAGTTTCATACCTGGGCAGGACAGCTCTACACTAGTTTCATACCTAGGCAGGACAGCTCTACACTAGTTTCATACCTGGGCAGGACAGCTCTACACTAGTTTCATACCTGGGCAGGACAGCTGTACACTAGTTTCATACCTGGGCAGGACAGCTGTACACTAGTTTCATACCTGGGCAGGACAGCTCTACACTAGTTTCATACCTGGGCAGGACAGCTCTACACTAGTTTCATACCTGGGCAGGACAGCTCTACACTAGTTTCATACCTGGGCAGGACAGCTCTACACTAGTTTCATACCTGGGCAGGACAGCTGTACACTAGTTTCATACCTGGGCAGGACAGCTCTACACTAGTTTCATACCTGGGCAGGACAGCTCTACACTAGTTTCATACCTGGGCAGTACAGCTCTACACTAGTTTCATACCTGGGCAGGACAGCTCTACACTAGTTTCATACCTGGGCAGGACAGCTCTACACTAGTTTCATACCTGGGCAGGACAGCTCTACACTAGTTTCATACCTGGGCAGGACAGCTCTACACTAGTTTCATACCTGGGCAGGACAGCTCTACACTAGTTTCATACCTGGGCAGGACAGCTCTACACTAGTTTCATACCTGGGCAGGACAGCTCTACACTAGTTTCATACCTGGGCAGGACAGCTCTACACTAGTTCCATACCTGGGCAGGACAGCTCTACACTAGTTTCATACCTGGGCAGGACAGCTCTACACTAGTTTCATACCTGGGCAGGACAGCTCTACACTAGTTTCATACCTGGGCAGGACAGCTCTACACTAGTTTCATACCTGGGCAGGACAGCTCTACACTAGTTTCATACCTGGGCAGGACAGCTCTACACTAGTTTCATACCTGGGCAGGACAGCTCTACACTAGTTTCATACCTGGGCAGGACAGCTCTACACTAATTCCATACCTGGGCAGGACAGCTGTACGCTAGTTTCATACCTGGGCAGGACAGCTGTACACTAGTTTCATACCTGGGCAGGACAGCTCTACACTAGTTCCATACCTGGGCAGGACAGCTGTACACTAGTTTCATACCTGGGCAGGACAGCTCTACACTAGTCCATACCTGGGCAGGACAGCTGTACGCTAGTTTCATACCTGGGCAGGACAGCTCTACACTAGTTTCATACCTGGGCAGGACAGCTCTACACTAGTTTCATACCTGGGCAGGACAGCTGTACGCTAGTTTCATACCTGGGAAGGACAGCTGTACGCAAGTTTCATACCTGGGCAGGACAGCTCTACACTAGTTTCATACCTGGGCAGGACAGCTCTACACTCGTTTCATACCTGGGCAGGACAGCTCTACGCTAGTTTCATACCTGGGCAGGACAGCTGTACGCTAGTTTCATACCTGGGCAGGACAGCTGTACGCTAGTTTCATACCTGGGCAGGACAGCTCTACACTAGTTTCATACCTGGGCAGGACAGCTCTACACTCGTTTCATACCTGGGCAGGACAGCTCTACACTAGTTTCATACCTGGGCAGGACAGCTCTACACTAGTTTCATACCTGGGCAGGACAGCTGTACACTAGTTTCATCCCTGGGCAGGACAGCTCTACACTAGTTTCATACCTGGGCAGGACAGCTGTACACTAGTTTCATACCTGGGCAGGACAGCTGTACGCTAGTTTCATACCTGGGCAGGACAGCTGTACACTAGTCCATGCCTGGGCAGGACAGCTGTACGCTAGTTTCATACCTGGGCAGGACAGCTCTACACTAGTCCATGCCTGGGCAGGACAGCTGTACGCTAGTTTCATACCTGGGCAGGACAGCTCTACACTAGTCCATGCCTGGGCAGGACAGCTGTACACTAGTTTCATACCTGGGCAGGACAGCTGTACGCTAGTTTCATACCTGGGCAGGACAGCTGTACGCTAGTTTCATACCTGGGCAGGACAGCTCTACACTAGTCCATGCCTGGGCAGGACAGCTGTACGCTAGTTTCATACCTGGGCAGGACAGCTCTACACTAGTTTCATACCTGGGCAGGACAGATCTACACTAGTTTCATACCTAGGCAGGACAGCTCTACACTAGTTTCATACCTGGGCAGGACAGCTCTACACTAGTTTCATACCTGGGCAGGACAGCTGTACACTAGTTTCATACCTGGGCAGGACAGCTGTACACTAGTTTCATACCTGGGCAGGACAGCTCTACACTAGTTTCATACCTGGGCAGGACAGCTCTACACTAGTTTCATACCTGGGCAGGACAGCTCTACACTAGTTTCATACCTGGGCAGGACAGCTCTACACTAGTTTCATACCTGGGCAGGACAGCTGTACACTAGTTTCATACCTGGGCAGGACAGCTCTACACTAGTTTCATACCTGGGCAGGACAGCTCTACACTAGTTTCATACCTGGGCAGTACAGCTCTACACTAGTTTCATACCTGGGCAGGACAGCTCTACACTAGTTTCATACCTGGGCAGGACAGCTCTACACTAGTTTCATACCTGGGCAGGACAGCTGTACACTAGTTTCATACCTGGGCAGGACAGCTGTACACTAGTTTCATACCTGGGCAGGACAGCTCTACACTAGTTTCATACCTGGGCAGGACAGCTCTACACTAGTTTCATACCTGGGCAGGACAGCTGTACACTAGTTTCATACCTGGGCAGGACAGCTCTACACTAGTTTCATACCTGGGCAGGACAGCTCTACACTAGTTTCATACCTGGGCAGGACAGCTGTACACTAGTTTCATACCTGGGCAGGACAGCTCTACACTAGTTTCATACCTGGGCAGGACAGCTGTACACTAGTTTCATACCTGGGCAGGACAGCTCTACACTAGTTTCATACCTGGGCAGGACAGCTCTACACTAGTTTCATACCTGGGCAGGACAGCTCTACACTAGTTTCATACCTGGGCAGGACAGCTGTACGCTAGTTTCATACCTGGGCAGGACAGCTCTACACTAGTTTCATACCTGGGCAGGACAGCTCTACACTAGTTTCATACCTGGGCAGGACAGCTCTACACTAGTTTCATACCTGGGCAGGACAGCTCTACACTAGTTTCATACCTGGGCAGGACAGCTCTACACTAGTTTCATACCTGGGCAGGACAGCTGTACACTAGTTTCATACCTGGGCAGGACAGCTGTACACTAGTTTCATACCTGGGCAGGACAGCTCTACACTAGTTTCATACCTGGGCAGGACAGCTCTACACTAGTTTCATACCTGGGCAGGACAGCTGTACACTAGTTTCATACCTGGGCAGGACAGCTCTACACTAGTTTCATACCTGGGCAGGACAGCTCTACACTAGTTTCATACCTGGGCAGGACAGCTGTACACTAGTTTCATACCTGGGCAGGACAGCTCTACACTAGTTTCATACCTGGGCAGGACAGCTGTACACTAGTTTCATACCTGGGCAGGACAGCTCTACACTAGTTTCATACCTGGGCAGGACAGCTCTACACTAGTTTCATACCTGGGCAGGACAGCTCTACACTAGTTTCATACCTGGGCAGGACAGCTGTACGCTAGTTTCATACCTGGGCAGGACAGCTCTACACTAGTTTCATACCTGGGCAGGACAGCTCTACACTAGTTTCATACCTGGGCAGGACAGCTCTACACTAGTTTCATACCTGGGCAGGACAGCTCTACACTAGTTTCATACCTGGGCAGGACAGCTCTACACTAGTTTCATACCTGGGCAGGACAGCTCTACACTAGTTTCATACCTGGGCAGGACAGCTCTACACTAGTTTCATACCTGGGCAGGACAGCTCTACACTAGTTCCATACCTGGGCAGGACAGCTCTACACTAGTTTCATACCTGGGCAGGACAGCTCTACACTAGTTTCATACCTGGGCAGGACAGCTCTACACTAGTTTCATACCTGGGCAGGACAGCTCTACACTAGTTTCATACCTGGGCAGGACAGCTCTACACTAGTTTCATACCTGGGCAGGACAGCTCTACACTAGTTTCATACCTGGGCAGGACAGCTCTACACTAGTTTCATACCTGGGCAGGACAGCTCTACACTAATTCCATACCTGGGCAGGACAGCTGTACGCTAGTTTCATACCTGGGCAGGACAGCTGTACACTAGTTTCATACCTGGGCAGGACAGCTCTACACTAGTTCCATACCTGGGCAGGACAGCTGTACACTAGTTTCATACCTGGGCAGGACAGCTCTACACTAGTCCATACCTGGGCAGGACAGCTGTACGCTAGTTTCATACCTGGGCAGGACAGCTCTACACTAGTTTCATACCTGGGCAGGACAGCTCTACACTAGTTTCATACCTGGGCAGGACAGCTGTACGCTAGTTTCATACCTGGGCAGGACAGCTCTACACTAGTTTCATACCTGGGCAGGACAGCTCTACACTCGATTCATACCTGGGCAGGACAGCTCTACACTAGTTTCATACCTGGGCAGGACAGCTGTACGCTAGTTTCATACCTGGGCAGGACAGCTGTACGCTAGTTTCATACCTGGGCAGGACAGCTCTACACTAGTTTCATACCTGGGCAGGACAGCTCTACACTCGTTTCATACCTGGGCAGGACAGCTCTACACTAGTTTCATACCTGGGCAGGACAGCTCTACACTAGTTTCATACCTGGGCAGGACAGCTGTACACTAGTTTCATCCCTGGGCAGGACAGCTCTACACTAGTTTCATACCTGGGCAGGACAGCTGTACACTAGTTTCATACCTGGGCAGGACAGCTGTACGCTAGTTTCATACCTGGGCAGGACAGCTGTACACTAGTCCATGCCTGGGCAGGACAGCTGTACGCTAGTTTCATACCTGGGCAGGACAGCTCTACACTAGTCCATGCCTGGGCAGGACAGCTGTACACTAGTTTCATACCTGTGCAGGACAGCTGTACGCTAGTTTCATACCTGGGCAGGACAGCTGTACGCTAGTTTCATACCTGGGCAGGACAGCTCTACACTAGTCCATGCCTGGGCAGGACAGCTGTACGCTAGTTTCATACCTGGGCAGGACAGCTCTACACTAGTTTCATACCTGGGCAGGACAGCTCTACACTAGTTTCATACCTGGGCAGGACAGCTCTACACTAGTTTCATACCTGGGCAGGACAGCTCTACACTAGTTTCATACCTGGGCAGGACAGCTGTACACTAGTTTCATACCTGGGCAGGACAGCTCTACACTAGTTTCATACCTGGGCAGGACAGCTGTACACTAGTTTCATACCTGGGCAGGACAGCTCTACACTAGTTTCATACCTGGGCAGGACAACTCTACACTAGTTTCATACCTGGGCAGGACAGCTCTACACTAGTTTCATACCTGGGCAGGACAGCTCTACACTAGTTTCATACCTGGGCAGGACAGCTCTACACTAATTCCATACCTGGGCAGGACAGCTGTACGCTAGTTTCATACCTGGGCAGGACAGCTCTACACTAGTTTCATACCTGGGCAGGACAGCTGTACGCTAGTTTCATACCTGGGCAGGACAGCTGTACGCTAGTTTCATACCTGGGCAGGACAGCTCTACACTAGTTTCATACCTGGGCAGGACAGCTGTACGCTAGTTTCATACCTGGGCAGGACAGCTGTACGCTAGTTTCATACCTGGGCAGGACAGCTCTACACTAGTTTCATACCTGGGCAGGACAGCTCTACACTCGTTTCATACCTGGGCAGGACAGCTCTACACTAGTTTCATACCTGGGCAGGACAGCTCTACACTAGTTTCATACCTGGGCAGGACAGCTGTACACTAGTTTCATCCCTGGGCAGGACAGCTCTACACTAGTTTCATACCTGGGCAGGACAGCTGTACACTAGTTTCATACCTGGGCAGGACAGCTGTACGCTAGTTTCATACCTGGGCAGGACAGCTGTACACTAGTCCATGCCTGGGCAGGACAGCTGTACGCTAGTTTCATACCTGGGCAGGACAGCTCTACACTAGTCCATGCCTGGGCAGGACAGCTGTACGCTAGTTTCATACCTGGGCAGGACAGCTCTACACTAGTCCATGCCTGGGCAGGACAGCTGTACACTAGTTTCATACCTGGGCAGGACAGCTGTACGCTAGTTTCATACCTGGGCAGGACAGCTGTACGCTAGTTTCATACCTGGGCAGGACAGCGCTACACTAGTCCATGCCTGGGCAGGACAGCTGTACGCTAGTTTCATACCTGGGCAGGACAGCTCTACACTAGTCCATGCCTGGGCAGGACAGCTGTACGCTAGTTTCATACCTGGGCAGGACAGCTCTCCACTAGTTTCATACCTGGGCAGGACAGCTCTACACTAGTTTCATACCTGGGCAGGACAGCTCTACACTAGTTTCATACCTGGGCAGGACAGCTCTACACTAGTTTCATACCTGGGCAGGACAGCTGTACACTAGTTTCATACCTGGGCAGGACAGCTCTACACTAGTTTCATACCTGGGCAGGACAGCTGTACACTAGTTTCATACCTGGGCAGGACAGCTCTACACTAGTTTCATACCTGGGCAGGACAACTCTACACTAGTTTCATACCTGGGCAGGACAGCTCTACACTAGTTTCATACCTGGGCAGGACAGCTCTACACTAGTTTCATACCTGGGCAGGACAGCTCTACACTAATTCCATACCTGGGCAGGACAGCTGTACGCTAGTTTCATACCTGGGCAGGACAGCTCTACACTAGTTTCATACCTGGGAAGGACAGCTCTACACTAGTTTCATACCTGGGCAGGACAGCTCTACACTAGTTTCATACCTGGGCAGGACAGCTCTACACTAGTTTCATACCTGGGCAGGACAGCTCTACACTAATTCCATACCTGGGCAGGACAGCTGTACGCTAGTTTCATACCTGGGCAGGACAGCTGTACACTAGTTTCATACCTGGGCAGGACAGCTCTACACTAGTTCCATACCTGGGCAGGACAGCTGTACACTAGTTTCATACCTGGGCAGGACAGCTCTACACTAGTCCATACCTGGGCAGGACAGCTGTACGCTAGTTTCATACCTGGGCAGGACAGCTCTACACTAGTTTCATACCTGGGCAGGACAGCTCTACACTAGTTTCATACCTGGGCAGGACAGCTGTACGCTAGTTTCATACCTGGGCAGGACAGCTGTACGCTAGTTTCATACCTGGGCAGGACAGCTCTACACTAGTTTCATACCTGGGCAGGACAGCTCTACACTCGTTTCATACCTGGGCAGGACAGCTCTACACTAGTTTCATACCTGGGCAGGACAGCTGTACGCTAGTTTCATACCTGGGCAGGACAGCTGTACGCTAGTTTCATACCTGGGCAGGACAGCTCTACACTAGTCCATGCCTGGGCAGGACAGCTGTACGCTAGTTTCATACCTGGGCAGGACAGCTCTACACTAGTCCATGCCTGGGCAGGACAGCTGTACGCTAGTTTCATACCTGGGCAGGACAGCTCTACACTAGTTTCATACCTGGGCAGGACAGCTCTACACTAGTTTCATACCTAGGCAGGACAGCTCTACACTAGTTTCATACCTGGGCAGGACAGCTCTACACTAGTTTCATACCTGGGCAGGACAGCTGTACACTAGTTTCATACCTGGGCAGGACAGCTCTACACTAGTTTCATACCTGGGCAGGACAGCTGTACACTAGTTTCATACCTGGGCAGGACAGCTCTACACTAGTTTCATACCTGGGCAGGACAGCTCTACACTAGTTTCATACCTGGGCAGGACAGCTCTATACTAGTTTCATACCTGGGCAGGACAGCTGTACACTAGTTTCATACCTGGGCTGGACAGCTCTACACTAGTTTCATACCTGGGCAGGACAGCTCTACACTAGTTTCATACCTGGGCAGGACAGCTCTACACTAGTTTCATACCTGGGCAGGACAGCTCTACACTAGTTTCATACCTGGGCAGGACAGCTCTACACTAGTTTCATACCTGGGCAGGACAGCTCTACACTAGTTTCATACCTGGGCAGGACAGCTCTACACTAGTTTCATATCTGGGCAGGACAGCTCTACACTAGTTTCATACCTGGGCAGGACAGCTCTACACTAGTTTCATACCTGGGCAGGACAGCTCTACACTAGTTTCATACCTGGGCAGGACAGCTGTACACTAGTTTCATACCTGGGCAGGACAGCTGTACACTAGTTTCATACCTGGGCAGGACAGCTCTACACTAGTTTCATACCTGGGCAGGACAGCTCTACACTAGTTTCATACCTGGGCAGGACAGCTGTACACTAGTTTCATACCTGGGCAGGACAGCTCTACACTAGTTTCATACCTGGGCAGGACAACTCTACACTAGTTTCATACCTGGGCAGGACAGCTCTACACTAGTTTCATACCTGGGCAGGACAGCTCTACACTAGTTTCATACCTGGGCAGGACAGCTCTACACTAATTCCATACCTGGGCAGGACAGCTGTACGCTAGTTTCATACCTGGGCAGGACAGCTCTACACTAGTTTCATACCTGGGAAGGACAGCTCTACACTAGTTTCATACCTGGGCAGGACAGCTCTACACTAGTTTCATACCTGGGCAGGACAGCTCTACACTAGTTTCATACCTGGGCAGGACAGCTCTACACTAATTCCATACCTGGGCAGGACAGCTGTACGCTAGTTTCATACCTGGGCAGGACAGCTGTACACTAGTTTCATACCTGGGCAGGACAGCTCTACACTAGTTCCATACCTGGGCAGGACAGCTGTACACTAGTTTCATACCTGGGCAGGACAGCTCTACACTAGTCCATACCTGGGCAGGACAGCTGTACGCTAGTTTCATACCTGGGCAGGACAGCTCTACACTAGTTTCATACCTGGGCAGGACAGCTCTACACTAGTTTCATACCTGGGCAGGACAGCTGTACGCTAGTTTCATACCTGGGCAGGACAGCTGTACGCTAGTTTCATACCTGGGCAGGACAGCTCTACACTAGTTTCATACCTGGGCAGGACAGCTCTACACTCGTTTCATACCTGGGCAGGACAGCTCTACACTAGTTTCATACCTGGGCAGGACAGCTGTACGCTAGTTTCATACCTGGGCAGGACAGCTGTACGCTAGTTTCATACCTGGGCAGGACAGCTCTACACTAGTCCATGCCTGGGCAGGACAGCTGTACGCTAGTTTCATACCTGGGCAGGACAGCTCTACACTAGTCCATGCCTGGGCAGGACAGCTCTACACTCGTTTCATACCTGGGCAGGACAGCTCTACACTAGTTTCATACCTGGGCAGGACAGCTGTACGCTAGTTTCATACCTGGGCAGGACAGCTGTACGCTAGTTTCATACCTGGGCAGGACAGCTCTACACTAGTCCATGCCTGGGCAGGACAGCTGTACGCTAGTTTCATACCTGGGCAGGACAGCTCTACACTAGTTTCATACCTGGGCAGGACAGCTGTACACTAGTTTCATACCTGGGCAGGACAGCTCTACACTAGTTTCATACCTGGGCAGGACAGCTCTACACTAGTTTCATACCTGGGCAGGACAGCTCTACACTAGTCCATGCCTGGGCAGGACAGCTGTACGCTAGTTTCATACCTGGGCAGGACAGCTCTACACTAGTTTCATACCTGGGCAGGACAGCTGTACACTAGTTTCATACCTGGGCAGGACAGCTCTACACTAGTTTCATACCTGGGCAGGACAGCTCTACACTAGTTTCATACCTGGGCAGGACAGCTGTACACTAGTTTCATACCTGGGCAGGACAGCTCTACACTAGTTTCATACCTGGGCAGGACAGCTCTACACTAGTTTCATACCTGGGCAGGACAGCTGTACACTAGTTTCATACCTGGGCAGGACAGCTCTACACTAGTTTCATACCTGGGCAAGACAGCTGTACACTAGTTTCATACCTGGGCAGGACAGCTCTACACTAGTTTCATACCTGGGCAGGACAGCTCTACACTAGTTTCATACCTGGGCAGGACAGCTGTACGCTAGTTTCATACCTGGGCAGGACAGCTCTACACTAGTTTCATACCTGGGCAGGACAGCTCTACACTAGTTTCATACCTGGGCAGGACAGCTCTACACTAGTTTCATACCTGGGCAGGACAGCTCTACACTAGTTTCATACCTGGGCAGGACAGCTCTACACTAGTTTCATACCTGGGCAGGACAGCTCTACACTAGTTTCATACCTGGGCAGGACAGCTCTACACTAGTTTCATACCTGGGCAGGACAGCTCTACACTAGTTTCATACCTGGGCAGGACAGCTCTACACTAGTTTCATACCTGGGCAGGACAGCTCTACACTAGTTCCATACCTGGGCAGGACAGCTCTACACTAGTTTCATACCTGGGCAGGACAGCTCTACACTAGTTTCATACCTGGGCAGGACAGCTCTACACTAGTTTAATACCTGGGCAGGACAGCTCTACACTAGTTTCATACCTGGGCAGGACAGCTCTACACTAGTTTCATACCTGGGCAGGACAGCTCTACACTAGTTTCATACCTGGGCAGGACAGCTCTACACTAGTTTCATACCTGGGCAGGACAGCTCTACACTAGTTTCATACCTGGACAGGACAGCTCTACACTAGTTTCATACCTGGGCAGGACAGCTGTACGCTAGTTTCATACCTGGGCAGGACAGCTCTACACTAGTTTCATACCTGGGCAGGACAGCTCTACACTCGTTTCATACCTGGGCAGGACAGCTCTACACTAGTTTCATACCTGGGCAGGACAGCTCTACACTAGTTTCATACCTGGGCAGGACAGCTGTACACTAGTTTCATCCCTGGGCAGGACAGCTCTACACTAGTTTCATACCTGGCCAGGACAGCTGTACACTAGTTTCATACCTGGGCAGGACAGCTGTACGCTAGTTTCATACCTGGGCAGGACAGCTGTACACTAGTCCATGCCTGGGCAGGACAGCTGTACGCTAGTTTCATACCTGGGCAGGACAGCTCTACACTAGTCCATGCCTGGGCAGGACAGCTGTACACTAGTTTCATACCTGGGCAGGACAGCTCTACACTAGTTTCATACCTGGGCAGGACAGCTCTACACTAGTTTCATACCTGGGCAGGACAGCTCTACACTAGTTCCATACCTGGGCAGGACAGCTCTACACTAGTTTCATACCTGGGCAGGACAGCTCTACACTAGTTTCATACCTGGACAGGACATCTCTACACTAGTTTCATACCTGGGCAGGACAGCTCTACACTAGTTTCATACCTGGGCAGGACAGCTCTACACTAGTTTCATACCTGGGCAGGACAGCTCTACACTAGTTTCATACCTGGACAGGACAGCTCTACACTAGTTTCATACCTGGGCAGGACAGCTCTACACTAGTTTCATACCTGGACAGGACAGCTCTACACTAGTTTCATACCTGGGCAGGACAGCTCTACACTAGTTTCAAACCTGGGCAGGACAGCTCTACACTAGTTTCATACCTGGGCAGGACAGCTCTACACTAGTTTCATACCTGGGCAGGACAGCTCTACACTAGTTTCATACCTGGGCAGGACAGCTCTACACTAGTTTCATACCTGGGCAGGACAGCTGTACACTAGTTTCATACCTGGGCAGGACAGCTCTACACTAGTTTCATACCTGGGCAGGACAGCTCTACACTAGTTTCATACCTGGGCAGGACAGCTCTACACTAGTTTCATACCTGGGCAGGACAGCTCTACACTAATTCCATACCTGGGCAGGACAGCTGTACGCTAGTTTCATACCTGGGCAGGACAGCTCTACACTAGTTTCATACCTGGGCAGGACAGCTCTACACTAGTTTCATACCTGGGCAGGACAGCTCTACACTAGTTTCATACCTGGGCAGGACAGCTCTACACTAGTTTCATACCTGGGCAGGACAGCTCTACACTAATTCCATACCTGGGCAGGACAGCTGTACGCTAGTTTCATACCTGGGCAGGACAGCTGTACACTAGTTTCATACCTGGGCAGGACAGCTCTACACTAGTTCCATACCTGGGCAGGACAGCTGTACACTAGTTTCATACCTGGGCAGGACAGCTCTACACTAGTCCATACCTGGGCAGGACAGCTGTACGCTAGTTTCATACCTGGGCAGGACAGCTCTACACTAGTTTCATACCTGGGCAGGACAGCTCTACACTAGTTTCATACCTGGGCAGGACAGCTGTACGCTAGTTTCATACCTGGGCAGGACAGCTGTACGCTAGTTTCATACCTGGGCAGGACAGCTCTACACTAGTTTCATACCTGGGCAGGACAGCTCTACACTCGTTTCATACCTGGGCAGGACAGCTCTACACTAGTTTCATACCTGGGCAGGACAGCTCTACACTAGTTTCATACCTGGGCAGGACAGCTGTACACTAGTTTCATCCCTGGGCAGGACAGCTCTACACTAGTTTCATACCTGGGCAGGACAGCTGTACACTAGTTTCATACCTGGGCAGGACAGCTGTACGCTAGTTTCATACCTGGGCAGGACAGCTGTACACTAGTCCATGCCTGGGCAGGACAGCTGTACGCTAGTTTCATACCTGGGCAGGACAGCTCTACACTAGTCCATGCCTGGGCAGGACAGCTGTACGCTAGTTTCATACCTGGGCAGGACAGCTCTACACTAGTCCATGCCTGGGCAGGACAGCTGTACACTAGTTTCATACCTGGGCAGGACAGCTGTACGCTAGTTTCATACCTGGGCAGGACAGCTCTACACTAGTCCATGCCTGGGCAGGACAGCTGTACGCTAGTTTCATACCTGGGCAGGACAGCTCTACACTAGTTTCATACCTGGGCAGGACAGCTCTACACTAGTTTCATACCTAGGCAGGACAGCTCTACACTAGTTTCATACCTGGGCAGGACAGCTCTACACTAGTTTCATACCTGGGCAAGACAGCTGTACACTAGTTTCATACCTGGGCAGGACAGCTCTACACTAGTTTCATACCTGGGCAGGACAGCTGTACACTAGTTTCATACCTGGGCAGGACAGCTCTACACTAGTTTCATACCTGGGCAGGACAGCTCTACACTAGTTTCATACCTGGGCAGGACAGCTCTACACTAGTTTCATACCTGGGCAGGACAGCTGTACACTAGTTTCATACCTGGGCAGGACAGCTCTACACTAGTTTCATACCTGGGCAGGACAGCTCTACACTAGTTTCATACCTGGGCAGGACAGCTCTACACTAGTTTCATACCTGGGCAGGACAGCTCTACACTAGTTTCATACCTGGGCAGGACAGCTCTACACTAGTTTCATACCTGGGCAGGACAGCTCTACACTAGTTTCATACCTGGGCAGGACAGCTCTACACTAGTTTCATACCTGGGCAGGACAGCTGTACACTAGTTTCATACCTGGGCAGGACAGCTCTACACTAGTTTCATACCTGGGCAGGACAGCTCTACACTAGTTTCATACCTGGGCAGGACAGCTCTACACTAGTTTCATACCTGGGCAGGACAGCTCTACACTAGTTTCATACCTGGGCAGGACAGCTCTACACTAGTTTCATACCTGGGCAGGACAGCTGTACACTAGTTTCATACCTGGGCAGGACAGCTCTACACTAGTTTCATACCTGGGCAGGACAGCTCTACACTAGTTTCATACCTGGGCAGGACAGCTCTACACTAGTTTCATACCTGGGCAGGACAGCTCTACACTAGTTTCATACCTGGGCAGGACAGCTGTACGCTAGTTTCATACCTGGGCAGGACAGCTCTACACTAGTTTCATACCTGGGCAGGACAGCTCTACACTAGTTTCATACCTGGGCAGGACAGCTCTACACTAGCTTCATACCTGGGCAGGACAGCTCTACACTAGTTTCATACCTGGGCAGGACAGCTCTACACTAGTTTCATACCTGGGCAGGACAGCTCTACACTAGTTTCATACCTGGGCAGGACAGCTCTACACTAGTTTCATACCTGGGCAGGACAGCTCTACACTAGTTACATACCTGGGCAGGACAGCTCTACACTAGTTTCATACCTGGGCAGGACAGCTCTACACTAGTTTCATACCTGGGCAGGACAGCTCTACACTAGTTTCATACCTGGGCAGGACAGCTCTACACTAGTTTCATACCTGGGCAGGACAGCTCTACACTAGTTTCATACCTGGGCAGGACAGCTCTACACTAGTTTCATACCTGGGCAGGACAGCTCTACACTAGTTTCATACCTGGACAGGACAGCTCTACACTAGTTTCATACCTGGGCAGGACAGCTGTACGCTAGTTTCATACCTGGGCAGGACAGCTCTACACTAGTTTCATACCTGGGCAGGACAGCTCTACACTCGTTTCATACCTGGGCAGGACAGCTCTACACTAGTTTCATACCTGGGCAGGACAGCTCTACACTAGTTTCATACCTGGGCAGGACAGCTGTACACTAGTTTCATCCCTGGGCAGGACAGCTCTACACTAGTTTCATACCTGGGCAGGACAGCTGTACACTAGTTTCATACCTGGGCAGGACAGCTGTACGCTAGTTTCATACCTGGGCAGGACAGCTGTACACTAGTCCATGCCTGGGCAGGACAGCTGTACGCTAGTTTCATACCTGGGCAGGACAGCTCTACACTAGTCCATGCCTGGGCAGGACAGCTGTATACTAGTTTCATACCTGGGCAGGACAGCTCTACACTAGTTTCATACCTGGGCAGGACAGCTCTACACTAGTTTCATACCTGGGCAGGACAGCTCTACACTAGTTCCATACCTGGGCAGGACAGCTCTACACTAGTTTCATACCTGGGCAGGACAGCTCTACACTAGTTTCATACCTGGACAGGACAGCTCTACACTAGTTTCATACCTGGGCAGGACAGCTCTACACTAGTTTCATACCTGGGCAGGACAGCTCTACACTAGTTTCATACCTGGGCAGGACAGCTCTACACTAGTTTCACACCTGGACAGGACAGCTCTACACTAGTTTCATACCTGGGCAGGACAGCTCTACACTAGTTTCATACCTGGACAGGACAGCTCTACACTAGTTTCATACCTGGGCAGGACAGCTCTACACTAGTTTCATACCTGGGCAGGACAGCTCTACACTAGTTTCATACCTGGGCAGGACAGCTCTACACTAGTTTCATACCTGGGCAGGACAGCTCTACACTAGTTTCATACCTGGGCAGGACAGCTCTACACTAGTTTCATACCTGGGCAGGACAGCTCTACACTAGTTTCATACCTGGGCAGGACAGCTCTACACTAGTTTCATACCTGGGCAGGACAGCTCTACACTAGTTTCATACCTGGGCAGGACAGCTCTACACTAGTTTCATACCTGGGCAGGACAGCTCTACACTAGTTTCATACCTGGACAGGACAGCTGTACACTAGTTTCATACCTGGGCAGGACAGCTCTACACTAGTTCCATACCTGGACAGGACAGCTGTACACTAGTTTCATACCTGGGCAGGTACGCGCCGATGGGTATGGCAGCCAGGTCGAACGGACCAAAGCGCCTCCCAATCTCCTGGAAGGACGAGCAGTAGCCGGTGTCTCCAGCAAAGAAGAAGCGGTTGCAGGGCCCCAGGACAGACCAGCTCCCCCACAGCACCTGGTTATCGTCCGTGGGGGTGCGCTTGCACCAGTGCTGCGCCGGCGTACACACAAACGTGACCTCGTCGTGACCTGGCACACAGTTCTCCTCCCACCAGTCTAACTCTATCACATTCTCACACCCGCTCTTCTGCATCCAGTCCATGAGTCCCAACGGCACAAACCATCGGAGATCCCCACCGAACCGCTCGTTCAACTGGGTCACGGTGCCGGCGTCCAGATGGTCGTAGTGGGAGTGGCTGATTACAACCGCGTCGATCCGGGGGAGTTGATCAACCGTACAAGGGGGATCCCGGTACCTCTTGGGGCCCATGAACTGGAAGGGAGACGCCCTCTGGCTGAAGATGGGGTCAGTGAGGATGACCAGGCCGTCCATCTCTACCAGGACTGATGCGTGGCCCAGCCAGGTCACCCTGAGACCAGACCCCACGGCTCCGTCGGCTGCCTCGGGGACACGGAGGAACCAAGGCTCCACTACTGGGAGCTCTTTGTCTAAGACCTGAGTAGCAGAACAACACAGACTTTAATATGGCGCGTTGGTGTGAATTGATTCAGATTCATTCACCAGCTGAGACAGAGGATGAGGAAGAGGAGGGTAAATAAAGGCTTCATCACCGAAAGCTCTTCGTCTTTTCAGCATGTCACTATTGCTTCAGTCATTTTCAAGTCACCAAACAAAATAACCAATTTAAAAAAACTCATTTTCCTTTTTCCTGTTTGAATATGACCCTGGTTGTATGAGTTGTTTGGGGTTAATTTGATTAAATTATATCAGCATAAATCAAAACACAGATGATTAAACACTTTAACACATCTTTCCTCTTCATCAGAAAGATGATGGGAAATAGAGTCGAGTCGGCATTTCATTTTCCTTTTAAATAATTAGGCCTTTCCTTCCTGACCACTACATGTCTAGAAAACAGAGCCTGTGTCTGAGTCTTTTAAATAATCAGGCCTTTCCTTCCTGACCACTACATGTCTAGAAAACAGAGCCCGTGTCTGAGTCTTTTAAATAATCAGGCCTTTCCTTCCTGACCACTACATGTCTAGAAAACAGAGCCAGTGTC
The DNA here is from genome assembly GCF_013265735.2 of Oncorhynchus mykiss. Classification (NCBI taxonomy): domain Eukaryota; kingdom Metazoa; phylum Chordata; class Actinopteri; order Salmoniformes; family Salmonidae; genus Oncorhynchus; species Oncorhynchus mykiss. Next base: position 1,341,823 of record NC_048585.1, read on the forward strand.
TGAGTCGTGAGGTGAGATTGATTTACAGCCGTCTAAAAATACCCCGGGGTTGTTACCAGAGCACAGTGCAGTGTTTATGGAGCGAGAGGCATCCTCTGGAACAAACAGCTAACCTAACTGTGGACATGAGGCGCAGCGTTACAAATCACAGTTGACAAACTCTGACGTGCTCAGTCGGAGATCTGTAATGACAGACCTGAGGAGTCAGGACAGACAGAACAAGTTGAGTCAGGACAGGAGGTAATTGTTGGGTGTGAACTGTGTACAGTAAAGAGTGATTATTATTCAACCTGTGGAGTTGTAGTACAGGTTTAGGTATTTGTGTAATAAGTTAATTATAATAAAGAGTGGACAGACTGGCATTGAGCCCCATCAGGTGTGGTTTGGTCGTCTCCATCAGAGCTGGGTTTGTTTTACAAAGCGTTTTGACAACGGCTGTAGGTGCTAGAAATGGCAGCTCAAATGAGTGAGAGAGACCTATTAGATACGTCAGAGAGACCTATTATATCCGTCAGAGAGAGACCTATTAGACCGATTATATCCGTCAGAGAGAGACCTATTAGACCTATTATATCCGTCAGAGAGAGACCTATTAGATACGTCAGAGAGACCTATTATATCCGTCAGAGAGAGACCTATTAGACCTATTATATCCGTCCAACGTCAGAATGTGTCTCACCTCTTTAGAGCTGGGTACATTACTGTGATCCTTCTCCAGCAGGAAGAAACGCAGCAGGGTGGACCAGGACGGGAACTTCCACGTGGACCAGGGGTTTGTGAAGCGGCCATGTTTGTCCCGGCTCGACCCAGTCACCTCCTCCTCCAACCGGTAGTCCAGACGGAAGCTCTTCCTGGAGGAGCGGGAGGAGCTGCTCTTCCTGGAGGAGTTGATCAATCAAACGGTTTAACTGACTATTGTGTCCAGACGGGAAATTTAGTGCGCGCGCACACACACACACACACACACACACACAGAGTCGATACAGTTAGAAACAGATGATCATTAAAGACACAAAAAAAACACTAAAATATGATGCTGCAACTTCAGGAGCTGGATGGCAATAAAGTGCACGTGAAAACCGCAAAGAAGTTCATGGTCTACCCCTACCGAGGCCCTGCGTCCTGCAGGGTGGAGGTGGGGGGGTCACGGGGCCGGACCACGGCTGGGGAACCCTCCTCCGTCCCTGGGGAATCTCCAGGAGAGACACCCCTCTCCTCCATCAACACCTGGTTCTCATGCACCTCTCCTCCTGCTCCTCCGCTCTCCTCCATGGGGGGACAGTGTTGGGCTCCGGGTCTATAGGGAGGTTAATAAACAAGAAATACAAATAAAAGTTTACAAATATGCTAGGGGGGGGGGGCGGGGGGGTACACAGATATTAATTCAGAAAGAAAAGCCTGCTCATAGTACAGTTAGTGGCTGTTTCTGTGGTTTGTCCCTGGACGGCCGACAGGGTCTTGTGAAATCACAGATGTGAAAACATGCTTATTGTGACACAGTTTAACCCTGTGCAAAGTTCCAAAAGAATCTCCCTCAACAGCCATCACCATGCCGACTGTCTGCGAGATGTCAACAACATGACTTTCACGGTCACCTACAGTATAACCTGGTCAACAACATGACTTTCACAGTCACCTACAGTATAACCTGGTCAACAACATGACTTTCACAGTCCCCTACAGTATAACCTGGTCAACAACATGACTTTCACAGTCACCTACAGTATAACCTGGTCAACAACATGACTTTCACAGTCACCTACAGTATAACCTGGTCAACAACATGACTTTCACAGTCACCTACAGTATAACCTGGTCAACAACATGACTTTCACAGTCACCTACAGTATAACCTGGTCAACAACATGACTTTCACGGTCACCTACAGTATAGGTCACCTACAGTATAACCTGGTCAACAACATGACTTTCACAGTCACCTACAGTATAACCTGGTCAACAACATGACTTTCACAGTCACCTACAGTATAACCTGGTCAACAACATGACTTTCACAGTCACCTACAATATAACCTGGTCAACAACATGACTTTCACAGTCACCTACAGTATAACCTGGTCAACAACATGACTTTCACAGTCACCTACAGTATAACCTGGTCAACAACATGACTTTCACAGTCACCTACAATATAACCTGGTCAACAACATGACTTTCACAGTCACCTACAGTATAACCTGGTCAACAACATGACTTTCACGGTCACCTACAGTATAACCTGGTCAACAACATGACTTTCACAGTCCCCTACAGTATAACCTGGTCAACAACATGACTTTCACAGTCACCTACAATATAACCTGGTCAACAACATGACTTTCACAGTCACCTACAGTATAACCTGGTCAACAACATGACTTTCACAGTCACCTACAGTATAACCTGGTCAACAACATGACTTTCACAGTCACCTACAGTATAACCTGGTCAACAACATGACTTTCACAGTCACCTACAGTATAACCTGGTCAACAACATGACTTTCACAGTCACCTACAATATAACCTGGTCAACAACATGACTTTCACAGTCACCTACAGTATAACCTGGTCAACAACATGACTTTCACGGTCACCTACAGTATAACCTGGTCAACAACATGACTTTCACAGTCCCCTACAGTATAACCTGGTCAACAACATGACTTTCACAGTCACCTACAATATAACCTGGTCAACAACATGACTTTCACAGTCACCTACAGTATAACCTGGTCAACAACATGACTTTCACAGTCACCTACAGTATAACCTGGTCAACAACATGACTTTCACAGTCACCTACAGTATAACCTGGTCAACAACATGACTTTCACAGTCACCTACAATATAACCTGGTCAACAACATGACTTTCACAGTCACCTACAATATAACCTGGTCAACAACATGACTTTCACGGTCACCTACAGTATAACCTGGTCAACAACATGACTTTCACAGTCACCTACAGTATAACCTGGTCAACAACATGACTTTCACAGTCACCTACAGTATAACCTGGTCAACAACATGACTTTCACCTACAGTATAACCTGGTCAACAACATGACTTTCACAGTCACCTACAGTATAACCTGGTCAACAACATGACTTTCACAGTCACCTACAGTATAACCTGGTCAACAACATGACTTTCACAGTCACCTACAGTATAACCTGGTCAACAACATGACTTTCACGGTCACCTACAGTATAACCTGGTCAACAACATGACTTTCACAGTCACCTACAGTATAACCTGGTCAACAACATGACTTTCACAGTCACCTACAGTATAACCTGGTCAACAACATGACTTTCACAGTCCCCTACAGTATAACCTGGTCAACAACATGACTTTCACAGTCACCTACAGTATAACCTGGTCAACAACATGACTTTCACAGTCATCTACAGTATAACCTGGTCAACAACATGACTTTCACGGTCACCTACAGTATAGGTCACCTACAGTATAACCTGGTCAACAACATGACTTTCACAGTCACCTACAGTATAACCTGGTCAACAACATTACTTTTTACTGGTTCCTACTTTGAATAAAAGACACAGTGTCCGTGAAGACTAGCTCACAGTGGACCGCACCTTTAACATACAACTGCCTGAGTCCATTGTTTCAGCTGTGTCTTATCTCTGGACGGGTGGAAAGGCTGCAGCTCAGTCAAATGAAGAGGAAGTTACTGGCCTGCCAAATGCTAACTGACACATACACAATACAAGTCTGGATAATCCAGGTGAAAGTTATGACCCCTTATTGATGTCCCTTGTTAAATCCACTTCAATCAGTGTAGATGAAGAGGAGGAGATAATTGAGACATGGATTGTGTGTGTGTGCCATTTGGAGGGTGAATGGGCAATACAAAATATTTAAGTTCCTTTGAATGGGGTATGGCAGTAGGTGGACCAGTTTGTGTCAAGAACTGCAAAGCTGCTGGGTTTTTCACGCTCAACAGTTTTGCCATGTCTTTGAAGAATGGTCCACCACCCAAAGGACATCCAGCCAACTTAACATGTTTGTAGGAAACACTGGAGTCAACGTGGGCCAGCATCCCTGTGGAACGCTTTCGACACCTTGTAGAGGTGGGGGGGGGGGGTTCCTAATGTCTGGTCTAATCAGTGTATATGTGCCTCCTGCCAATCTATCTCTCTGAGCTACTGTATGGGCCCTCCACTGCTACCAGGAACTATGAAGCCTACAATACACAACGGTACAGGTGAACGATGTCATTTACAAAATTGCCTCCAACACTCTACTCAGCAACTTGGATGTAATCTATCCCAGTGCCATCCGTTTTGTCACCAAAGCCCCATATACTACCCACCACTGTGACCTGTATGCTCTCGTTGGCTGGCCCTCGCTACATTTTCGCCAAACCTACTGGCTCCAGGTCATCTACAAGTCTCTGCTAGGTCAAGCCCCACCTTATCTCAGCTCACTGGTCACCATAGCAACACCCACCCGTAGCACGCGCTCCAACAGGTATATCTCACTGGTCACCCCCAAAGCCAATTCATCCTTTGGCCGCCTTCCCTTCCAGTTCTCTGCTGCCAATGACTGGAACGACTTTCAAAAATCACTGAAGCTGGAGACTCATATCTCCCTCACTAACTTTAATCATCAGCTGTCAGAGCAGCTTACAGATCACTGTACCTGTACACAGCCCATCTGTAAATAGCCCACCCAACTACCTCATATTGTTATTGTTGTTGTTGTTGTTGCTCTTTTGCACCCCAGTATCTCTTCTTGCACATCATCATCTGCACATCCGTCACTCCAGTGTTAATGCTAAATTGTAATTATTTCGCCACTATGGTCTATTTATTGCCTTGCCTCCCTAAACATACTACATTTAAACACACTGTACACAGATTTTTCTATTGTGTTTTGACTGTACGTTTGTTTATCCAATGTGTAACTCTGTGTTGTTGGTTTTTGTCGCACTGCAATGCTTTATCTTGGCCAGGTCGCAGTTGTAAATGAGAACTTGTCCTCAACTGGCCCACCTGGTTAAATAAAAGGTAAAATAACCCCAACCCCATTCCTGTGTCAACCCTGTTCACAGTAGCTTCTGTTTTCAAGGTGTAAGTACAGACTGAAGAGGCTACTGTATAGCTGTCACCTAGGCCCTATAGTGACAAATGTAGAGTAGAAATGCTGTGTAGTTGTCCACTAGTCCTATTTACGGAGTCCCCTTACAACGTAGGTACTCTATACATGTCACGTTGCCTACTGTGGAGCTCTGTTGCACGTATTGGCCTATTGAATGGCTTCAATGGACCCATAATAAACCACCAGCGAAGTACAACACATGTTTCTTTGTTGATCCGACCAAAGAACAAAACAAAACGGATCACTAGAAAGAATTGCTGCTATATCGAGAAGATTTATCGCCATAATAAAAACAGAGAGTCAATAGAAAGAACCTTAACTAAAAAGAGAGAAGGGGGAATGTGGTGAACTAAGCAGAACGGAGACAATCGATCATTCGCAGCCTACGTCACAGTCACAACAACGCAGTCAATAAAATAGTACCTGAAAACGTATAGAATAAAAGTCAAGGGCGACTTGTAAAATCCGTCAGTGGCGCGACATTTCTTCTGATATTGTTACGGCGAGATATCCGCAGAACTGTGTGGGGGAAAAGTGCCCTGCAAGCACCGCCAATGTTCGCACAACGCACTGGTACCAGCCTACCAGGCAAGGCTTCTGACGTCCGTGAAAAACCCTACCATGTGACGAAATTAAAGCAGCCTATTAAAATCCTCCTCTTTCCGATATGCAAGAAACTACGTGCCGAAACTGCTCATTCATTTGCAATTGCAATGAACACATGATTTTGGAAATGTCTAAAAAAAATAGCTTAAAACATTATTTTTCGGAATATCTAAACTAGGCCATTGGTCAATGGTGCACGTATTAATCCTATAATAATGCTCTTACAGACTGGAGATCTTTACCCAAGTGAGCAAAGACACCAACTAGCAGCTGAAAGCTCCAAACATAAATATTTATTGACAAGGCCCAAGTTACAGTACAAAGTGAACGTAACACGTCAGCACAACAGTGCACTGGGACGCGTTCAGTATGACGCAACGTTTTGGGACGTTCAGATAGCCTATTTCTATGTAAAAAAACAAACATGCGCCTGACATGTACAATAAGGAATCACATCAGCTCTATTCCGGACATTTCTATCTGCAACGTTCGAGAACGTTTGGCGACCGAACATGGCCCTGTTTAGCCTATTGGGCGTGTTTACGTAATGAGCTTCAAGTGGATACATTGTAGCAAGTAAAGTCACCCGAGTAGAAGTACCGAGTAGTTCGTCTTCTGTTGAATAAGTTGTGCACTTAAAATAATACACATTGAAACCCTATTTAAAAGTTGTTTTGTACGCTGACAAATAATCACCTTGACAAAGTTCCCTTCGCTGTGTTCAGAACACTTGCGGCTCGGTGAATACACCTTGAAAGTGTCGTTTTCCAAACTCGTGGAGTGAAGATGCATTTGGAAGCAGCCATAGTCGGAATGCGTTGCTTAGTTGACTTGGTCTAGTTGGCCTAACCATAATTGCTTAGATTACAATTATAGAAACATCAAACTAGTAACGGTATTGTGTTTACAACAGGAACTCTTGAAAGTTGGTCACAGTTGGTTTAACAGTAGATTAGCTACTTACTTCCTTACTTCCTTACTTCCTTGCTTGGTCACTATTTAAAGAAACAGCCATGTTGATAAAAAATGTATTTAATAGTGCAATCAATATCACTTGGCATTAAAAACATATATTTATTTTAAAGTTGCAAATATGTACATCAGTGCCCCTTTATCAGGCAAACTATTACTACTATAATGCCAAGCTTAGATCTCTTTGTCAGAAGTCCAAACTCTTTCATATTGCAGCTTCTGGCAATGTAGCCCATCTGATCAGTCAAACGCCCCCTCCTTCTCTTTCTCCCCCCATCACTCTGGATTCTCCATGGTTCAGGACAAAGAAGTGCTCCACATTCAACCCATTCTTCTCCATGGCCTCCCTGAGTCTCACTGGAGGCTCTAAGTAAAACTGAGAGAGAGAGATACAAAGGGAAATATGAACAATATTAGCTAGGCGCTTTCCTTTGCATTGGGTTAAAAATAAATGAGTTGAAAGAAAATTATAGAGAAAGAGAGAGAGCAGAAGAGTTGGAGATGGAGGGAGGAGAGGGAGAGGGGGGAGAAGGAGATGGAGGGAGGAGAGGGAGAGGGGGGAGAAGGAGATGGAGGGAGGAGAGGGGGGAGAAGGAGATGGAGGGAGGAGAGGGAGAGGGGGGAGAAGGAGATGGAGGGAGGAGAGGGAGAGGGGGGAGAAGGAGAGGGCGGAGTTGGAGAGGGGGAGATGGAGAGGGGGAGATGGAGAGGGCGGAGTTGGAGAGGGGGGAGAAGGACAGGGAAGAGATGGAGAGGGGGGAGAAGGAGAGGGAGGAGATGGAGAGGGAGGAGTTGGAGAGGGAGGAGATGGATTTTGGAGGCCAACATATATTGTGGATGTAGGCTTATATAATGGCTGAACATATAGAATGCTCACCTCATGAGCTAATGCGAAGGTCCCCCAGTGAATAGCCAGGGAGTGTTTGGCCTTAACGTCCTTATGAATCTCCACAGCCTCCTCTGGGTCCACATGCAGTGACTTCATTACATCTCTAAAGAGAAATAACAATATATGGATGGATTCATTTGGATCTGGATGGTTAACAGTGTCTATCCATACCTGGGCAGGACAGCTCTACCCTAGTTTCATACCTGGGCAGGACAGCTCTACACTAGTTTCATACCTGGGCAGGACAGCTCTACGCTAGTTTCATACCTGGGCAGGACAGCTCTACACTAGTTTCATACCTGGGCAGGACAGCTCTACACTAGTTTCATACCTGGGCAGGACAGCTCTACCCTAGTTTCATACCTGGGCAGGACAGCTCTACACTAGTTTCATACCTGGGCAGGACAGCTCTACACTAGTTTCATACCTGGGCAGGACAGCTCTACACTAGTTTCATACCTGGGCAGGACAGCTCTACACTAGTTTCATACCTGGGCAGGACAGCTCTACACTAGTTTCATACCTGGGCAGGACAGCTGTACACTAGTTTCATACCTGGGCAGGACAGCTCTACACTAGTTTCATACCTGGGCAGGACAGCTGTACACTAGTTTCATACCTGGGCAGGACAGCTCTACACTAGTTTCATACCTGGGCAGGACAGCTCTACACTAGTTTCATACCTGGGCAGGACAGCTCTACACTAGTTTCATACCTGGGCAGGACAGCTCTACACTAGTTTCATACCTGGGCAGGACAGCTCTACACTAGTTTCATACCTGGGCAGGACAGCTCTACACTAGTTTCATACCTGGGCAGGACAGCTCTACACTAGTTTCATACCTGGGCAGGACAGCTCTACACTAGTTTCATACCTGGGCAGGACAGCTCTACACTAGTTTCATACCTGGGCAGGACAGCTGTACACTAGTTTCATACCTGGGCAGGACATCTCTACCCTAGTTTCATACCTGGGCAGGACAGCTCTACACTAGTTTCATACCTGGGCAGGACAGCTCTACACTAGTTTCATACCTGGGCAGGACAGCTCTACACTAGTTTCATACCTGGGCAGGACAGCTCTACACTAGTTTCATACCTGGGCAGGACAGCTCTACCCTAGTTTCATACCTGGGCAGGACAGCTGTACACTAGTTTCATACCTGGGCAGGACAGCTCTACACTAGTTCCATACCTGGGCAGGACAGCTCTACACTAGTTCCATACCTGGGCAGGACAGCTCTACACTAGTTCCATACCTGGGCATGACATCTCTACACTAGTTTCATACCTGGGCAGGACAGCTATACACTAGTTTCATACCTGGGCAGGACAGCTCTACACTAGTTTCATACCTGGGCAGGACAGCTCTACACTAGTTTCATACCTGGGCAGGACAGCTGTACACTAGTTTCATACCTGGGCAGGACAGCTCTACACTAGTTTCATACCTGGGCAGGACAGCTCTACACTAGTTTCATACCTGGGCAGGACAGCTGTACACTAGTTTCATACCTGGGCAGGACAGCTCTACACTAGTTTCATACCTGGGCAGGACAGCTCTACACTAGTTTCATACCTGGGCAGGACAGCTCTACACTAGTTCCATACCTGGGCAGGACAGCTCTACACTAGTTTCATACCTGGGCAGGACAGCTCTACACTAGTTTCATACCTGGGCAGGACAGCTCTACACTAGTTTCATACCTGGGCAGGACAGCTGTACACTAGTTTCATACCTGGGCAGGACAGCTCTACACTAGTTTCATACCTGGGCAGGACAGCTCTACACTAGTTTCATACCTGGGCAGGACAGCTCTACACTAGTTCCATACCTGGGCAGGACAGCTCTACACTAGTTTCATACCTGGGCAGGACAGCTCTACACTAGTTCCATACCTGGGCAGGACAGCTCTACACTAGTTTCATACCTGGGCAGGACAGCTCTACACTAGTTTCATACCTGGGCAGGACAGCTCTACACTAGTTTCATACCTGGGCAGGACAGCTCTACACTAGTTTCATACCTGGGCAGGACAGCTCTACACTAGTTTCATACCTGGGCAGGACAGCTCTACACTAGTTTCATACCTGGGCAGGACAGCTCTACACTAGTTTCATACCTGGGCAGGACAGCTCTACACTAGTTTCATACCTGGGCAGGACAGCTCTACACTAGTTTCATACCTGGGCAGGACAGCTCTACACTAGTTTCATACCTGGGCAGGACAGCTCTACACTAGTTTCATACCTGGGCAGGACAGCTCTACACTAGTTTCATACCTGGGCAGGACAGCTCTACACTAGTTTCATACCTGGGCAGGACAGCTCTACACTAGTTTCATACCTGGGCAGGACAGCTCTACACTAGTTTCATACCTGGGCAGGACAGCTCTACACTAGTTTCATACCTGGGCAGGACAGCTCTACACTAGTTTCATACCTGGGCAGGACAGCTCTACACTAGTTTCATACCTGGGCAGGACAGCTCTACACTAGTTTCATACCTGGGCAGGACAGCTCTACACTAGTTTCATACCTGGGCAGGACAGCTCTACACTAGTTTCATACCTGGGCAGGACAGCTCTACACTAGTTTCATACCTGGGCAGGACAGCTCTACACTAGTTTCATACCTGGGCAGGACAGCTCTACACTAGTTTCATACCTGGGCAGGTACGCGCCGATGGGTATGGCCGCCAGGTCGAACGGACCAAAGCGCCTCCCAATCTCCTGGAAGGACGAGCAGTAGCCGGTGTCTCCAGCAAAGAAGAAGCGGTTGCAGGGCCCCAGGACAGACCAGCTCCCCCACAGCACCCTGTTATTCATTTACATTTAGGCCATTTTAGTGGACACTCTTACCCACAACGACTTACAGTCGAGTGCTTTCAACTAAGGTAGGTAACACAACCACATGTCACAGTCGAGTGCTTTCAACTAAGGTAGGTAACACAACCACATGTCACAGTCAAGTGCTTTCAACTAAGGTAGGTAGCACAACCACATGTCACAGTCAAGTGCTTTCAACTAAGGTAGGTAGCACAACCACATGTCACAGTCGAGTGCTTTCAACTAAGGTAGGTAACACAACCACATGTCACAGTCGAGTGCTTTCAACTAAGGTAGGTAACACAACCACATGTCCCAGTCGAGTGCTTTCAACTAAGGTAGGTAACACAACCACATGTCACAGTCGAGTGCTTTCAACTAAGGTAGGTAACACAACCACATGTCACAGTCGAGTGCTTTCAACTAAGGTAGGTAACACAACCACATGTCACAGTCGAGTGCTTTCAACTAAGGTAGGTAACACAACCACATGTCACAGTCGAGTGCTTTCAACTAAGGTAGGTAACACAACCACATGTCCCAGTCGAGTGCTTTCAACTAAGGTAGGTAACACAACCACATGTCACAGTCGAGTGCTTTCAACTAAGGTAGGTAACAGACCCACATGTCACAGTCAATGGAAGTAAACCTCTCCTGAATAAAGCAGCTATCTGTAAAGTAAGGAAACCAACCTGTTATCGTCTGTTGGGGTGCGCTTGCACCAGTGCTGGGCTGGGGTGAATACGAACATCACCTTATCCTGGCTGACACCACTGGGGACAGGGACAGGGCTGGGGACAGGGACAGGGCTGGAGACAGGGCTGGGGACAGGGACAGGGCTGGGGACAGGGACAGGGCTGGGGACAGGGACAGGGCTGGGGACAGGGACACAGCTCTCCTCCCACCAGTCCAACTCTATCACGTTCTTACAGCCACAGCTCTGCATCCAACCCTGGAGCCCCAGAGGGACAAACCAACGCAGCTCGGCGCCGAAGCGCTTATTGAGGCTGCTAACTGAACCTACGTCCAGGTGGTCGTAGTGGGTGTGGCTGATGAGCACAGCATCCACCTGGAAGAAGAAAACTGTATCAACTGGAAAAGTCCACGGAGATGTGTTATCTTTTTTTTTATACCGTTGACACACACACACACACACACACACACACACACACACACGTCTCTCAAGTGTTTGGAGGCACCTCACCTTGGGTAGTTGATCTACTGTACACGGCGGGCCCCTGAACCTCTTGGGCCCCATGAACTGGAAGGGAGACGCCCTCTGGCTGAAGATGGGGTCAGTGAGGATGACCAGGCCGTCCATCTCTACCAGGACTGATGCGTGGCCCAGCCAGGTCACCCTGAGACCAGACCCCACGGTTCCTGACACCTGTGGTGTCATGTTATATATATACAGGACCAGTCAAAAGTGTGGACCTACTAATTCCAGCCGCTTTTCTTTATATTCACTCTTCTCTACAAGATGAAATAACACATATGGAATTATGTAGTGACCAAAAATAAAAGTGTTAAACAAATCTAAATATATTTTTAGATTTTGAAAGTCTTCAAAGTAGCCACCCGTTCGTTACCTTGATGACAGTGTTGCACACTCTTGGCATTCTCTCAACCAGCGTTTATGCCACATATGTGTATGCGGTATATTATTGTTGAATTGATCTGTTGTTTTCATGGACTCCTGGGAACAGTATTGCATACTAAAAAGAGATAGACAAGACACAACAACATGGAAACAAACCTCAGGACTCTGGATGAAGGACGGTTTCAGCAGTGGAAGCTCACGGTCTAACTCCTCAAACACAGGGACACACAAACGGTTGGTTTATAACAACAAATACCTGGCTGAAAAGGACTCAGCACACCTCTGATGAAAGCACTTCAACTCCTTGTCTGAGGTTGAAATACATCAGGTCTAAATGAATAGAATTGCATGAGGTTGTCATGCATCATCTACTAGGATACATTTCTATACAAATTGCTAATGGAATGTAGAATTAACAAGCAACAACAACAAGGCAAAAAGCCAATAGGTTAAAGATGGGATTCGTACCTCTTTGGAGCGGGGTAGGTTGCTGTGGTCCTTATCTAGTAGATAGAACCGGAGCAGGGAGGCAGAGGAGGGGTAGTGCCATGTGGGCCAGGGGTTGGTGAAGCGACCGTTCTTCTCCCTCGTGGATCTGGTTATGACTTCTCCCTTCTCCACATCTTGACCTTCCCCGAAAGTCCCCCCTGTCCCCCGGTGGTTCAGGGATGGCGTGTTGGGTGTTCGTGGTTCCTCTCCTGTCCCCCGGGCTTCCCCCTGCTCTGCCATGGCCTCAAGTCCCTGTTCCTCTGGTCTGTGTGGGACACAACATCAAGTTCTGCAGTTGTTGTGGTGCTATATCTCTTGACAGAAGTTATGTGAGTCAACTGGACAGATTTTTCAGACGGGTGCTTCATAAATGTAGAGCTGAAAACCCAAACCAGGAAGTAGAGCTGAAAACCCAAACCAGGAAGTTGGACCCATAAGGTTATTGCTCTATAAAGTCATGGAAGATAGCAACAATACAAGGCACTATATGCTAGCCTATAATAAAATCTTGGCCAACAACTGTTTCTTATTGTTCCTGTAAACTGGTTACCAGTTTCCTTATAACTTCGATAAGTCTCACCTTGTGTGTGAAAACTTTTTCCTGGAGTTCAAAGGGCATCACCCATATCACCCATATCACCACAACGGATTGATTCACAGATTCTGTGTAAATATGAGTCATTCATTTTTGAAAACTTCAAATGGATTACAATAAATCAATTACAACATGATTGAAGCTGCCCGTTATACCAATGATATATCAATACTAACATACGTGGTATTAGTAAGATATAACTATAGAAAACATAGCTAAAACTGGACCCCTCAAAATGAAGACATACATCTATGCATGTCTATAAAACATTCTAATGCAGATATCATGCTTCTACACCTGCATTGCTTGCTGTTTGGGGTTTTAGGCTGGGTTTCTGTACAGCACTTTGAGATATCAGCTGATGTACGAAGGGCTATATAAATACATTTGATTTGATTTGATTTGAAGTACAAACTGACTGTGAATCATCTCTTACTTTATCCTGGTCCAGTCAAGAGGTCTCTCCTGCACCTTATCCCGGTCCAGTGAAGAGGTCTCTCCTGCACCTTATCCTGGCCCAGTGAAGAGGTCTCTCCTGCACCTTATCCTGGTCCAGTGAAGAGGTCTCTCCTGCACCTTATCCTGGTCCAGTGAAGAGGTCTCTCCTGCACCTTATCCTGGCCCAGTGAAGAGGTCTCTCCTGTACCTTATCCCGGTCCAGTGAAGAGGTCTCTCCTGCACCTTATCCCGGTCCAGTGAAGAGGTCTCTCCTGCACCTTATCCTGGTCCAGTGAAGAGGTCTCTCCTGCACCTTATCCTGGCCCAGTGAAGAGGTCTCTCCTGCACCTTATCCTGGTCCAGTCAAGAGGTCTCTCCTGCACCTTATCCTGGTCCAGTGAAGAGGTCTCTCCTGCACCTTATCCTGGTCCAGTGAAGAGGTCTCTCCTGCACCTTATCCTGGCCCAGTGAAGAGGTCTCTCCTGCACCTTATCCTGGTCCAGTGAAGAGGTCTCTCCTGCACCTTATCCTGGTCCAGTGAAGAGGTCTCTCCTGCACCTTATCCTGGTCCAGTGAAGAGGTCTCTCCTGCACCTTATCCTGGCCCAGTGAAGAGGTCTCTCCTGCACCTTATCCCGGTCCAGTCAAGAGGTCTCTCCTGCACCTTATCCCGGTCCAGTGAAGAGGTCTCTCCTGCACCTTATCCTGGTCCAGTGAAGAGGTCTCTCCTGCACCTTATCCTGGTCCAGTCAAGAGGTCTCTCCTGCACCTTATCCTGGTCCAGTCAAGAGGTCTCTCCTGCACCTTATCCTGGTCCAGTCAAGAGGTCTCTCCTGCACCTTATCCTGGTCCAGTGAAGAGGTCTCTCCTGCACCTTATCCTGGTCCAGTCAAGAGGTCTCTCCTGCACCTTATCCTGGTCCAGTGAAGAGGTCTCTCCTGCACCTTATCCCGGTCCAGTCAAGAGGTCTCTCCTGCACCTTATCCTGGTCCAGTCAAGAGGTCTCTCCTGCACCTTATCCTGGTCCAGTCAAGAGGTCTCTCCTGCACCTTATCCTGGTCCAGTCAAGAGGTCTCTCCTGCACCTGATCCTGGTCCAGTGAAGAGGTCTCTCTTGCACCGTATCCTGGTCCAGTCAAGAGGTCTCTCCTGCACCTTATCCCTGCCCAGTCAAGAGGTCTCTCCTGCACCGTATCCTGGTCCAGTCAAGAGGTCTCTCCTGCACCTTATCCCTGCCCAGTCAAGAGGTCTCTCCTGCACCGTATCCTGGTCCAGTCAAGAGGTCTCTCCTGCACCTTATCCTGGTCCAGTCAAGAGGTCTCTCCTGCACCTTATCCTGGTCCAGTCAAGAGGTCTCTCCTGCACCTTATCCTGGTCCAGTGAAGAGGTCTCTCCTGCACCTTATCCTGGCCCAGTGAAGAGGTCTCTCCTGCACCTTATCCTGATCCAGTCAAGAGGTCTCTCCTGCACCTTATCCTGGTCCAGTCAAGAGGTCTCTCCTGCAGGGATTAGAGACGAGCGTAGACCACCTCTAAACAACGACCTCCTCGTGTACGGTAAGACCAGCCAGTCCAGTTCTCCCGAGAGCATTTTGTTTCACACAATTCTTCCTCGTTGCACTTTGTTACTCAGAATGAAGTCTGTCCATATCAATGATTGCCACACTCTTATTGCCGTCACCAGGGAGGCAGTTGCACTGCATGTCCCTTCCATTACCACCAGGGGTCACTCTCCTTACTTCAGTACAGTGTGTGAGAGCTAAAAAAAAACACAAGATAAACCGAAGCAATACAATAAACTATCAATGATAATTATGACACGAATAGAAAAACAACCCAGAGACAACACTTAGTTCCATATTTTTTAATTATTATTTTGCCATGCTACAAAACACAGGGGGTTGTTGGCAGTGATGGAATATTGTATGAACATTGTTGTAGACATCTAAATACACACTATGGTTTTTCCTCCGGTCATAAAATACTAACATTTCTGGTAAACACATTTCCAGAGCAGAAAAATGCAAATATCAAAATCCCCCCCCCCCCCCCCCCCCCCACCCCCCACCCCCCACCAATGTAAAGTCCATAAAATATGAAGTCATTATGTTTTTCAACAGAAGACCCAATGGGCTCTCACTGGTTGAATCAACAAAATGACGTTCAACCAACGTGGAATAGATGTTGAATTGACTGTCTGTGCCCAGTGAGTAGTGAATTGTTTCATTCACTGCGTAGTTCTTTATAGTGTCTGGTGTTCTGAGACCAAAACAGTGGAAGTAAGGAATGTTTACATCGTAAATGGAACCAACGGAACCCATTCTAGAACTCCGTGAAAATCATCATATTCTAGAATTGAAAAAAGGAGTTTGGCAAATAATCTATTTTTCCCCACTAACAGTTCCTTTCTTTAATAAACAATATCTATTAAAGTACTTTTTGTACAATTCCTATAGTTTACGAACTCTTTTAAAATGTAGGTAGAAAAAAAATATAATGCAAGTTAGTACCCAATAATAATGATTTGTACAATATGATACAATGAGAGAACAGGTAACAGAAGACGACACTTTGGAACCCAAACTCCTCCTATGAAACATGGCTGTCGGACAGCATGCTGTGGGAAACACTGTGCTTTTCTGTTTTCCTTGTTCACAACGACGTTCGGAAGGAAAATTCAGACTGAACGAAGACATCCTACAACAACCACCAGGGGGCCCCTGTACAAATGGACTATTGTTTGCAGGGTCGGGGGTCAATTCCCTATCCGTTCTGTCCATCCAGGAAAACAAAACTCAAATTTCAAATTGACTCTCTGAATTGACTGTATAGTGAAATAAACGGGACCCCAAACCTGCTGGAAGGAACCTGGAACATGATGATGTCACACAGGAACACCAACGATGGGATTTGGGTACTTTCAGTACAGCCAGCATGAACAAACCCATTAGTACAGCTGCATTGTGGAACATTCTCATTTGGCATTTATACATACACCCCATCTGTCTGTACACTAGTAGTGGCTAAAGTGACTGTGGTGTACCAAGACGTTGACCCCGAAGACATGGCCGAAGACTCCAGGCTTGGGGTCAATTCCATTCCCGTCAATTCAGAAAGTTCCAATTCCACATGTTCCTCGTTGAAAAGCATCGAAGAGAATTGGAATTTCAGTGTCCTACCTGAATCGACTGGGATTGAAATGGAATTGAGCCCAACCCTGGTAGGCCCACTAACACAACACACCTATTGGAGTCCACAGCCATTAGGGCAACAAGGAAGTCAGCTTCAAATAGTGACACGAGTGTTGACTTCAACACCATTTCAGTTTATGATCAGCACTGTAAAAGATTGGTACCGAGAGAGAGAGAGATTGGTGAGGTCCGTCATTCAAAGAGACCTCGCTGTTTGGCACATCACCTGCAAGCTAAACTTACACAGGCAATCGGGAATAACAGGTAGCCTGGGTACCAGTCTGTTTGGCACATCACCTGCAAGCTAAACTTACACAGGCACTCGGGAATAACAGGTAGCCTGGGTACCAGTCTGTTTGGCACATCACCTGCAAGCTAAACTTACACAGGCACTCGGGAATAACAGGTAGCCTGGGTACCAGTCTGTTTGTGCCGTCATGGCAACGCCCTGTCACTCATTTGTTTGGCTTGACAATGACAGCGAAGGAGTAGACAAGAGCACAGACTGATCTGGGACCAGGCTAGAAGTCAAGGTGTTTCACTCCCTTCTTTAATTAGGTATCAAATGACCTCAGGAATAAAATAGTGTTATATTGGTGTGTACCTGGTACCATCGCTCCCCTTTCAGTATAGCCTGGGTACCAGTCTGCTTGTGCCATCATGACACAGACTGGCACAAACAGGTCTGGGACCAGGTTACTTTCAGGACACAGTGTAACTCCTTGTCATGACACAGACTGGCACAAACAGGTCTGGGACCAGGTTACTTTCAGGACACAGTGTAACTCCTTGTCATGACGCAGACTGGCACAAACAGGTCTGGGACCAGGTTACTTTCAGGACACAGTGTAACTCCTTGTCATGACGCAGACTGGCACAAACAGGTCTGGGACCAGGTTACTTTCAGGACACAGTGTAACTCCTTGTCATGACACAGACTGGCACAAACAGGTCTGGGACCAGGTTACTTTCAGGACACAGTGTAACTCCTTGTCATGACACAGTCTGGCACAAACAGGTCTGGGACCAGGTTACTTTCAGGACACAGTGTAACTCCTTGTCATGACACAGACTGACACAAACAGGTCTGGGACCAGGTTACTTTCAGGACACAGTGTAACTCCTTGTCATGACACAGACTGGCACAAACAGGTCTGGGACCAGGTTACTTTCAGGACACAGTGTAACTCCTTGTCATGACACAGACTGGCACAAACAGGTCTGGGACCAGGTTACTTTCAGGACACAGTGTAACTCCTTGTCATGACACAGACTGGCACAAACAGGTCTGGGACCAGGTTACTTTCAGGACACAGTGTAACTCCTTGTCATGACACAGACTGGCACAAACAGGTCTGGGACCAGGTTACTTTCAGGACACAGTGTAACTCCTTGTCATGACACAGACTGGCACAAACAGGTCTGGGACCAGGTTACTTTCAGGACACAGTGTAACTCCTTGTCATGACACAGACTGGCACAAACAGGTCTGGGACCAGGTTACTTTCAGGACACAGTGTAACTCCTTGTCATGACACAGACTGGCACAAACAGGTCTGGGACCAGGTTACTTTCAGGACACAGTGTAACTCCTTGTCATGACACAGACTGGCACAAACAGGTCTGGGACCAGGTTACTTTCAGGACACAGTGTAACTCCTTGTCATGACACAGACTGGCACAAACAGGTCTGGGACCAGGTTACTTTCAGGACACAGTGTAACTCCTTGTCATGACACAGACTGGCACAAACAGGTCTGGGACCAGGTTACTTTCAGGACACAGTGTAACTCCTTGTCATGACACAGACTGGCACAAACAGGTCTGGGACCAGGTTACTTTCAGGACACAGTGTAACTCCTTGTCATGACACAGACTGGCACAAACAGGTCTGGGACCAGGTTACTTTCAGGACACAGTGTAACTCCTTGTCATGACGCAGACTGGCACAAACAGGTCTGGGACCAGGTTACTTTCAGGACACAGTGTAACTCCTTGTCATGACACAGACTGGCACAAACAGGTCTGGGACCAGGTTACTTTCAGGACACAGTGTAACTCCTTGTCATGACACAGACTGGCACAAACAGGTCTGGGACCAGGTTACTTTCAGGACACAGTGTAACTCCTTGTCATGACACAGAGTGACACAAACAGGTCTGGGACCAGGTTACTTTCAGGACACAGTGTAACTCCTTGTCATGACACAGAGTGACACAAACAGGTCTGGGACCAGGTTACTTTCAGGACACAGTGTAACTCCTTGTCATGACACAGACTGACACAAACAGGTCTGGGACCAGGTTACTTTCAGGACACAGTGTAACTCCTTGTCATGACGCAGACTGGCACAAACAGGTCTGGGACCAGGTTACTTTCAGGACACAGTGTAACTCCTTGTCATGACACAGACTGACACAAACAGGTCTGGGACCAGGTTACTTTCAGGACACAGTGTAACTCCTTGTCATGACACAGACTGGCACAAACAGGTCTGGGACCAGGTTACTTTCAGGACACAGTGTAACTCCTTGTCATGACACAGACTGGCACAAACAGGTCTGGGACCAGGTTACTTTCAGGACACAGTGTAACTCCTTGTCATGACACAGTCTGGCACAAACAGGTCTGGGACCAGGTTACTTTCAGGACACAGTGTAACTCCTTGTCATGACACAGACTGACACAAACAGGTCTGGGACCAGGTTACTTTCAGGACACAGTGTAACTCCTTGTCATGACGCAGACTGGCACAAACAGGTCTGGGACCAGGTTACTTTCAGGACACAGTGTAACTCCTTGTCATGACACAGACTGGCACAAACAGGTCTGGGACCAGGTTACTTTCAGGACACAGTGTAACTCCTTGTCATGACACAGTCTGGCACAAACAGGTCTGGGACCAGGTTACTTTCAGGACACAGTGTAACTCCTTGTCATGACACAGACTGGCACAAACAGGTCTGGGACCAGGTTACTTTCAGGACACAGTGTAACTCCTTGTCATGACACAGACTGGCACAAACAGGTCTGGGACCAGGTTACTTTCAGGACACAGTGTAACTCCTTGTCATGACACAGACTGGCACAAACAGGTCTGGGACCAGGTTACTTTCAGGACACAGTGTAACTCCTTGTCATGACACAGACTGGCACAAACAGGTCTGGGACCAGGTTACTTTCAGGACACAGTGTAACTCCTTGTCATGACACAGACTGGCACAAACAGGTCTGGGACCAGGTTACTTTCAGGACACAGTGTAACTCCTTGTCATGACACAGTCTGGCACAAACAGGTCTGGGACCAGGTTACTTTCAGGACACAGTGTAACTCCTTGTCATGACACAGACTGGCACAAACAGGTCTGGGACCAGGTTACTTTCAGGACACAGTGTAACTCCTTGTCATGACACAGTCTGGCACAAACAGGTCTGGGACCAGGTTACTTTCAGGACACAGTGTAACTCCTTGTCATGACACAGACTGGCACAAACAGGTCTGGGACCAGGTTACTTTCAGGACACAGTGTAACTCCTTGTCATGACACAGACTGGCACAAACAGGTCTGGGACCAGGTTACTTTCAGGACACAGTGTAACTCCTTGTCATGACACAGACTGGCACAAACAGGTCTGGGACCAGGTTACTTTCAGGACACAGTGTAACTCCTTGTCATGACACAGACTGGCACAAACAGGTCTGGGACCAGGTTACTTTCAGGACACAGTGTAACTCCTTGTCATGACACAGACTGGCACAAACAGGTCTGGGACCAGGTTACTTTCAGGACACAGTGTAACTCCTTGTCATGACACAGACTGGCACAAACAGGTCTGGGACCAGGTTACTTTCAGGACACAGTGTAACTCCTTGTCATGACACAGACTGGCACAAACAGGTCTGGGACCAGGTTACTTTCAGGACACAGTGTAACTCCTTGTCATGACACAGACTGGCACAAACAGGTCTGGGACCAGGTTACTTTCAGGACACAGTGTAACTCCTTGTCATGACACAGACTGGCACAAACAGGTCTGGGACCAGGTTACTTTCAGGACACAGTGTAACTCCTTGTCATGACACAGACTGGCACAAACAGGTCTGGGACCAGGTTACTTTCAGGACACAGTGTAACTCCTTGTGAAGGAATAAGACATTATAAAATCTTTTTTTTTTAAATTTATTGCAACAAATCTGCAGCCCTTCTGTCTTCAAATGTTGTGTTTTTTTTCTTCAGTTTGGAGGTAAAACAAAGTATGACAACAACAACAACAACAACAAGGGTCAGGTCAAGGTGCAACTGAAGAACCCGACAGTGGTTCTGTCCCAAATGGAACACTATTCCCTATGTAGTGCACTCATTTTGACCAGAACCCTCTGGGCCCTGGGTCGTTATGTACTCATTTTGACCAGAACCCTCTGGGCCCTGGGTCGTTAAGTACTAATTTTGACCAGAACCCTCTGGGCCCTGGGTCGTTATGTACTCATGTTGACCAGAACCCTCTGGGCCCTGGGTCGTTATGCGCTCATTTTGACCAGAACCCTCTGGGCCCTGGGTCGTTATGCACTCATTTTGACCACCATTTTGACCCTCTGGGTCCTGGGTTCTCAGAGTAGAAGGGCTGATCTAGGATCAGATCCACCCCCCCCCCCCCGTCCCCCCCTGTCCAGGTCATCGGATTCCTTATTGTCTAAAAAGGTCAAACTGATCTTAGATCAGCACTCATACTCTCAGGCACTTTATGAATAGTCCAAGTCTAAAGTAGTGCACTATATAGGGAATAGGGTTCCATTTGAGATCAGTGCTTGGTAGGCTAGGTATGGTAGGGCGTGGTGAAGTTCACATAGGAAGGTCAGTACTGTTGTGTCTGGTTTTCCTAGAGGTACCGTCGTCACGGGGCAGTGCTTTCTGAAGACTCGACATGGCCGCCGTGCGCTCGATGTCGATCATGGCGTACAGTTCGGTCCGCCGCGTGGGGGTGGAGGGTGGGAGGAGGAGACTGCCCAGGCCGACGCCACAGGGAGTGGTGGGGGTCTTGGGTGTCTGCGGCCCGCTGGAGTCCGAACCCTTCTCCATCTCCAACTCAATGTAGTTCAGCTGCCTCAGGGGATCCAACCCCAACCCACACGGTCCGCCCGCCACTCGCCCCGACCGGAAGTCAAAGGTAAAGACGCTGGGGGTCAAACAGACGCCGCTAGAGTCCCGCCCCCGCGGAAGGATCCGCGCAGAGTCCAGTTTGGCGCTGAGCGAGACGTTTACATTCTCTGTGTTGACGTAGTTGTGCATGGGGTCCAGACCCAGACCGTGGTGATGAAGGTGATGGTGATGGTGGTGAGGATGGTGGTGGTGGTTGTGGTAGCCGTTAAGGGAGGGCGTCTTTGGTCCATATCCGTGATACACCTCCTCTTCGTCCTCCTCGTCTCCCTCGGAGAAGCGCCTGGCGGTCTCCCACACCGGTGGCAGCGCCGGGAGGTTCTCGTAGTTAAGGAGCGCCGTGCGCCGCTGGGCGGAGTTGTTGGCATTGTGGGAGGAGTCAGGGAGGGGGATGGCGGGGCGGTTACGCCGGGGGTTGGGGGCTGGAACAGGGGTGGAGACATAAGGATGGGTGGTGTTGCCGTTGTGGTGCTCATAGGTGGAGATGGTGCTGGGTTTGGGCCCTGGGAGAGGTGGAGGGTTTGGGTTAGGAGGAAGAGGGGGAGGGGGCCCGTCTTTGCGTTCATCACTGTCATAGCCCGTATCACAATCTCCTGCCTGGAGACCCAGGGTGGCGCCCACCACACAGCCGTTCCCATTCCCGTTCAGACCCCCAGAGGGAGCTGTCAAGCTGGGCTCATCGTTAGACCCAGACACCCCAAGCTCCATCTCTCCATCCCCAGAACGTCTGGACCCAGCCTCCCTGTCCTCATCCCCAGAACGTCTGGACCCAGCCTCCCTGTCCTCATCCCCAGAACGTCTGGACCCAGCCTCCCTGTCCTCATCCCCAGAACGTCTGGACCCAGCCTCCCTGTCCTCATCCCCAGAATGTCTGGACCCAGCCTCCCTGTCCTCATCCCCAGGGGTCTGCTTCTGCCTCCTCTGAGCCGGGGTGGGACCCAGGATGAATTTAGCCCCTTCTGGCTCCAGCAGCACCTGAGGCTCCGTATCCATGTCTGTCTCCGTGGGAGACGGAGGGGCGGTGGCTAGCAAGGAGGTCGTCTCCGGATTGGACAGCCGCAGTTCCAAGGGGGTGTGGCTGCTGGGGCGAGTGCGCCGGTCATCCTGTATCCCAGGAGTGTTTACGTAGGTGTGGACCTGAGAGAGAGAGAGAGGGGGGGGGTAGAGACAGAGGGAGAGGGAGAGAGAGAGGGAGAGGGAGAGAGAGAGAGAGAGAGAGAGAGAGGGGGGGGGGGGGGGGAGTTTAACAACACACACTGACACATCCCCCTGCTCGGCCTGTATCAGCAACATCTTCCAACTAAATACAAAGAGAAAACAACATCTTCAAACTAAATACAAAGACAAAACAACATCTTCAAACTAAATACAAAGACAAAACAACATCTTCAAACTAAATACAAAGACAAAACAACATCTTCAAACTAAATACAAAGACAAAACAACATCTTCAAACTAAATACAAAGACAAAACAACATCTTCAAACTAAATACAAAGACAAAACAACATCTTCAAACTAAATACAAAGACAAAACAACATCTTCAAACTAAATACAAAGACAAAACAACATCTTCAAACTAAATACAAAGACAAAACAACATCTTCCAACTAAATACAAAGAGAAAACAACAACTCGTTGAGAAATAATCTGATCGTACAACGACAACCAAGTCAACGCTTCTCAGTCAGAGGCATTGAACGATAATGACGATAATAACAGTTCTCCACCAGGGGCCATGACTAAAGGGCTGTTTTCTCACCGACTGGTCTGAGACCAGGAGGGGGTGTGATGACTCCTCTCCCACTGAGGGCAGCCTGGCGCTGCCTACAGACGGGTGTCGGCTAGAAGGGCGCGACGAGGCCTCACCAAACGACGGGTAGCGCCCTATACCGTTCGGTAACGTGGGTACAGAGTAGCCTTGAGATGGGAAGAGGAGACATACAATTCAGGTGTGTGTCAGGAACCAGCAGCAGTGTGTGTGTGTCAGGTCTAACCAGCAGCAGTGTGTGTGTGTGTGTCAGGTCTAACCAGCAGCAGTGTGTGTGTCAGGTCTAACCAGCAGCAGTGTGTGTGTGTGTGTGTGTCAGGTCTAACCAGCAGCAGTGTGTGTGTCAGGTCTAACCAGCAGCAGTGTGTGTGTGTGTGTGTGTCAGGTCTAACCAGCAGCAGTGTGTGTGTGTGTGTCAGGTCTAACCAGCAGCAGTGTGTGTGTCAGGTCTAACCAGCAGCAGTGTGTGTGTCAGGTCTAACCAGTAGCAGTGTGTGTGTGTGTGTGTGTGTGTGTGTGTGTGTGTGTGTGTGTCAGGTCTAACCAGCAGCAGTGTGTGTGTGTGTGTGTGTGTGTGTGTGTGTGTGTGTGTGTGTGTGTCAGGTCTAACCAGCAGCAGTGTGTGTGTGTGTCAGGTCTAACCAGCAGCAGTGTGTGTGTGTGTGAGTTTGTGTCAGGTCTAACCAGCAGCAGTGTGTGTGTGTGTGTGTGTGTGTGTGTGTGTGTGTGTGTGTGTGTGTGTGTGTGTGTGTGTGTGTGTGTGTGTGTGTGTGTGTGTGTGTGTGTGTGTGTGTGTGTGTGTGTCAGGTCTAACCAGCAGCATTGTGTGTGAGTGTGTGTCAGGTCTAACCAGCAGCAGTGTGTGTGTGTGTGTGTGTGTGTGTGTGTGTGTGTGTGTGTGTGTGTGTGTGTGTGTGTGTGTGTGTGTGTGTGTGTGTGTGTGTGTCAGGTCTAACCAGCAGCATTGTGTGTGGGTGTGTGTCAGGTCTAACCAGCAGCAGTGTGTGTGTGTGTCAGGTCTAACCAGCAGCAGTGTGTGTGTGTGTGTGTGTGTGTGTGTGTGTGTGTCAGGTCTAACCAGCAGCATTGTGTGTGGGTGTGTGTCAGGTCTAACCAGCAGCAGTGTGTGTGTGTGTGTGTGTGTGTGTGTGTGTGTGTGTGTCAGGTCTAACCAGCAGCAATGTGTGTGTCAGGTCTTACTAGCAGTGTGTGTGTGTGTGTCAGGTCTTACCAGCAGCAGTGTGTGTGTCAGGTCTTACTAGCAGTGTGTGTGTGTGTCAGGTCTTACTAGCAGTGTGTGTGTCAGGTCTTACCAGCAGCAGTGTGTCTGTGTGTGTGTGTCAGGTCTTACTAGCAGTGTGTGTGTGTGTGTCAGGTCTAACCAGCAGCAGTGTGTGTGTCAGGTCTAACCAGCAGCAGTGTGTCTGTGTGTGTGTGTCAGGTCTTACCAGCAGTGTGTGTGTGTCAGGTCTTACTAGCAGTGTGTGTGTGTGTGTCAGGTCTAACCAGCAGCAGTGTGTCTGTGTGTGTGTGTCAGGTCTTACCAGCAGCAGTGTGTCTGTGTGTGTCAGGTCTAACCAGCAGTGTGTGTGTGTGTCAGGTCTTACCAGCAGTGTGTGTGTGTGTCAGGTCTTACCAGCAGTGTGTGTGTGTGTCAGGTCTTACTAGCAGTGTGTGTGTGTGTCAGGTCTTACTAGCAGTGTGTGTGTGTGTCAGGTCTAACCAGCAGTGTGTGTGTGTCAGGTCTTACTAGCAGTGTGTGTGTGTGTCAGGTCTTACCAGCAGTGTGTGTGTGTGTCAGGTCTTACCAGCAGTGTGTGTGTGTGTCAGGTCTTACTAGCAGTGTGTGTGTGTGTCAGGTCTTACTAGCAGTGTGTGTGTGTGTCAGGTCTTACTAGCAGTGTGTGTGTGTGTCAGGTCTTACCAGCAGTGTGTGTGTGTGTCAGGTCTAACCAGCAGCAGTGTGTGTGTGTGTGAGTTTGTGTCAGGTCTAACCAGCAGCAGTGTGTGTGTGTGTGTGTGTGTGTGTGTGTGTGTGTGTGTGTGTGTGTGTGTGTGTGTGTGTGTGTGTGTGTGTGTGTGTGTGTGTGTGTGTGTGTGTGTGTGTGTCAGGTCTAACCAGCAGCATTGTGTGTGAGTGTGTGTCAGGTCTAACCAGCAGCAGTGTGTGTGTGTGTGTGTGTGTGTGTGTGTGTGTGTGTGTGTGTGTGTGTGTGTGTGTGTGTGTGTGTGTGTGTGTGTGTGTGTGTCAGGTCTAACCAGCAGCATTGTGTGTGGGTGTGTGTCAGGTCTAACCAGCAGCAGTGTGTGTGTGTGTCAGGTCTAACCAGCAGCAGTGTGTGTGTGTGTGTGTGTGTGTGTGTGTGTGTGTCAGGTCTAACCAGCAGCATTGTGTGTGGGTGTGTGTCAGGTCTAACCAGCAGCAGTGTGTGTGTGTGTGTGTGTGTGTGTGTGTGTGTGTGTGTGTGTCAGGTCTAACCAGCAGCAATGTGTGTGTCAGGTCTTACTAGCAGTGTGTGTGTGTGTGTCAGGTCTTACCAGCAGCAGTGTGTGTGTCAGGTCTTACTAGCAGTGTGTGTGTGTGTCAGGTCTTACTAGCAGTGTGTGTGTCAGGTCTTACCAGCAGCAGTGTGTCTGTGTGTGTGTGTCAGGTCTTACTAGCAGTGTGTGTGTGTGTGTCAGGTCTAACCAGCAGCAGTGTGTGTGTCAGGTCTAACCAGCAGCAGTGTGTCTGTGTGTGTGTGTCAGGTCTTACCAGCAGTGTGTGTGTGTCAGGTCTTACTAGCAGTGTGTGTGTGTGTGTCAGGTCTAACCAGCAGCAGTGTGTCTGTGTGTGTGTGTCAGGTCTTACCAGCAGCAGTGTGTCTGTGTGTGTCAGGTCTAACCAGCAGTGTGTGTGTGTGTCAGGTCTTACCAGCAGTGTGTGTGTGTGTCAGGTCTTACCAGCAGTGTGTGTGTGTGTCAGGTCTTACTAGCAGTGTGTGTGTGTGTCAGGTCTTACTAGCAGTGTGTGTGTGTGTCAGGTCTAACCAGCAGTGTGTGTGTGTCAGGTCTTACTAGCAGTGTGTGTGTGTGTCAGGTCTTACCAGCAGTGTGTGTGTGTGTCAGGTCTTACCAGCAGTGTGTGTGTGTGTCAGGTCTTACTAGCAGTGTGTGTGTGTGTCAGGTCTTACTAGCAGTGTGTGTGTGTGTCAGGTCTTACTAGCAGTGTGTGTGTGTGTCAGGTCTTACCAGCAGTGTGTGTGTGTGTCAGGTCTTACTAGCAGTGTGTGTGTGTGTCAGGTCTAACCAGCAGTGTGTGTGTGTGTCAGGCCTTACTAGCAGTGTGTGTGTGTGTCAGGTCTTACCAGCAGTGTGTGTGTGTGTCAGGTCTAACCAGCAGTGTGTGTGTGTCAGGTCTAACCAGCAGCAGTGTGTCTGTGTGTGTATGTCAGGTCTTACTAGCAGTGTGTGTGTGTGTGTCAGGTCTTACCAGCAGTGTGTGTGTGTCAGGCCTTACTAGCAGTGTGTGTGTGTGTCAGGTCTTACCAGCAGTGTGTGTGTGTCAGGTCTAACCAGCAGCAGTGTGTCTGTGTGTGTGTGTCAGGTCTTACCAGCAGTGTGTGTGTCAGGTCTTACCAGCAGTGTGTGTGTGTCAGGTCTTACCAGAAGCAGCAGTGTGTGGTTTGCGGGACATCTCAGTAGTCTCTATAGGGTTGAGCTCCACCACCTGCTCCTCCACTACACTGATGCTGTTGTTGTGCATGATGTCCTGCAGCACGTTGAACATCTCCTCTGCCCTCACACACTTGAAGGCAAAGATACCTGCAGGGAGAGACACAGTTACACAGTGAGACCCCACCGCTCACCACCTTAAAGAGACACATCATATACTGGGTCAGGTACTGGGTCAGCTATACCCTACAGGTACTGGGTCAGCTATACCCTACAGGTACTGGGTCAGTTATACCCTACAGGTACTGGGTCAGCTATACCCTACAGGTACTGGGTCAGTTATACCCTACAGGTACTGGGTCAGTTATACCCTACAGGTACTGGGTCAGGTATACCCTACAGGTACTGGGTCAGATATACCCTACAGGTACTGGGTCAGCTATACCCTACAGGTACTGGGTCAGTTATACCCTACAGGTACTGGGTCAGTTATACCCTACAGGTACTGGGTCAGGTATACCCTACAGGTACTGGGTCAGATATACCCTACAGGTACTGGGTCAGGTATACCCTACAGGTACTGGGTCAGATATACCCTACAGGTACTGGGTCAGCTATACCCTACAGGTACTGGGTCAGTTATACCCTACAGGTACTGGGTCAGCTATACCCTACAGGTACTGGGTCAGATATACCCTACAGGTACTGGGTCAGGTATACCCTACAGGTACTGGGTCAGATATACCCTACAGGTACTGGGTCAGCTTTACCCTACAGGTACTGGGTCAGATATACCCTACAGGTACTGGGTCAGCTATACCCTACAGGTACTGGGTCAGATATACCCTACAGGTACTGAGTCAGTTATACCCTACAGGTACTGGGTCAGGTATACCCTACAGGTACTGGGTCAGCTATACCCTACAGGCACTGGGTCAGTTATACCCTACAGGTACTGGGTCAGTTATACCCTACAGGTACTGGGTCAGATATACCCTACAGGTACTGGGTCAGATATACCCTACAGGTACTGGGTCAGCTATACTACGCAGGTACTGGGTCAGATATACCCTACAGGTACTGGGTCAGCTATACCCTACAGGTACTGGGTCAGTTATACCCTACAGGTACTGGGTCAGCTATACCCTACAGGTACTGGGTCAGATATACCCTACAGGTACTGGGTCAGTTATACCCTACAGGTACTGGGTCAGGTATACCCTACAGGTACTGGGTCAGATATACCCTACAGGTACTGGGTCAGTTATACCCTACAAGTACTTGGTCAGTTATACCCTACAGGTACTGGGTCAGTTATACCCTACAAGTACTTGGTCAGTTATACCCTACAGGTACTGGGTCAGATATACCCTACAGGTACTGGGTCAGCTATACCCTACAGGTACTGGGTCAGTTATACCCTACAGGTACTGGGTCAGTTATACCCTACAGGTACTAGGTCAGATATACCCTACAGGTACTGGGTCAGCTATACCCTACAGGTACTGGGTAAGTTATACCCTACAGGTACTGGGTCAGCTATACCCTACAGGTACTGGGTAAGTTATACCCTACAGGTACTGGGTCAGATATACCCTACAGGTACTGGGTCAGGTATACCCTACAGGTACTGGGTCAGATATACCCTACAGGTACTGGGTCAGCTATACCCTACAGGTACTGGGTAAGTTATACCCTACAGGTACTGGGTCAGATATACCCTACAGGTACTGGGTCAGCTATAGTATTGCGTCTAGGGGAGGGACTTTGGTAGAATGTTCCAGATCTCTTTGTGCTCTTGACAACTCCATTGCTCATTTCCAAGCCAAACATGTTTGCATTACAGCACAAACCGACTCAGTCAGGCCAGGGGTCTGAGGTGGTATAGCCTAGCCTTACCAACTGCAGAAACAGACTGACTACAACCTCACAGCACAGTTCACTGACTACAACCTCACAGTACAGTTCACTGAGTACAACCTCACAGCACAGTTCACTGACTACAACCTCACAGTACAGTTCACTGACTACAACCTCACAGTACAGTTCACTGACTACAACCTCACAGCACAGTTCACTGACTACAACCTCACAGTACAGTTCACTGAGTACAACCTCACAGCACAGTTCACTGACTACAACCTCACAGTACAGTTCACTGAGTACAACCTCACAGCACAGTTCACTGACTACAACCTCACAGTACAGTTCACTGACTACAACCTCACAGCACAGTTCACTGACTACAACCTCACAGTACAGTTCACTGACTACAACCTCACAGCACAGTTCACTGACTACAACCTCACAGTACAGTTCACTGACTACAACCTCACAGCACAGTTCACTGACTACAACCTCACAGCACAGTTCACTGACTACAACCTCACAGCACTGACTACTGACTACAACCTCACAGCACAGTTCACTGACTACAACCTCACAGTACAGTTCACTGACTACAACCTCACAGCACAGTTCACTGACTACAACCTCACAGTACAGTTCACTGACTACAACCTCACAGTACAGTTCACTGAGTACAACCTCACAGCACAGTTCACTGACTACAACCTCACAGTACAGTTCACTGACTACAACCTCACAGCACAGTTCACTGACTACAACCTCACAGTACAGTTCACTGAGTACAACCTCACAGCACAGTTCACTGACTACAACCTCACAGTACAGTTCACTGAGTACAACCTCACAGTACAGTTCACTGAGTACAACCTCACAGTACAGTTCACTGACTACAACCTCACAGCACAGTTCGCTGAGTACAACCTCACAGCACAGTTCACTGACTACAACCTCACAGCACAGTTCACTGACTACAACCTGACAGCACAGTTCACTGACTACAACCTGACAGTACAGTTCACTGACTACAACCTCACAGCACAGTTCACTGAGTACAACCTCACAGTACAGTTCACTGAGTACAACCTCACAGTACAGTTCACTGACTACAACCTCACAGCACAGTTCACTGAG
Organism: Oncorhynchus mykiss; assembly: GCF_013265735.2. NCBI lineage: Eukaryota > Metazoa > Chordata > Actinopteri > Salmoniformes > Salmonidae > Oncorhynchus > Oncorhynchus mykiss. Next base: position 1,372,138 of record NC_048585.1, read on the forward strand.
TACAACCTCACAGTACAGTTCACTGAGTACAACCTCACAGCACAGTTCACTGACTACAACCTCACAGCACAGTTCACTGACTACAACCTCACAGCACAGTTTACTGACTACAACCTCACAGCACAGTTCACTGACTACAACCTCACAGCACTGACTACTGACTACAACCTCACAGCACTGACTACTGACTACAACCTCACAGCACAGTTCACTGAGTACAACCTCACAGCACAGTTCACTGAGTACAACCTCACAGCACAGTTCACTGAGTACAACCTCACAGCACAGTTCACTGACTACAACCTCACAGCACAGTTCACTGAGTACAACCTCACAGCACAGTTCACTGACTACAACCTCACAGCACTGACTACTGACTACAACCTCACAGCACAGTTCACTGACTACAACCTCACAGCACAGTTCACTGACTACAACCTCACAGCACAGTTCACTGACTGCGGCACAGCCCGGGATCGAACCCGGATCTGTAGTGACGCCTCAAGCACTGCGATGCAGTACCTTAGACCGCTGCCCCACTCGGGAGTTCCCCTTATAAAATACATTTGATTGATTGATAATATGTGAGAGAAAGTAGGCAATATTTGGCGGTCAGTGCGTACCCTGTCCAGTCTGGCATCGTCGCCCGCTCTCGAAGGAGAAGAGGTTGGAGTCGTAACCGTAGCGACGCAGACAGAGGTAAGGCCACTTGACGGTGTCACGTTTCCTGGTGTGGAGGATAAGCTCCTCCTCTGTCAGCTCCATCAAGCCTGAGCCCAACTCATTACCATCGTCATCCACATTTATCACCTGGGGGGCGGGGGGGGGGGGGGAGCGAGAGAGAGAGACAGACAGAGAGAGAGACAGAGAGAGAGAGAGAGAGAGGGGGGGGGGGTAGAGAGAGAGAGAGACAGAGAGAGAGAGAGAGAGAGACAGAGAGAGAGAGAGACAGAGAGAGATAGGGGGGGATAGAGAGAGAGAGAGAGGGGGGGATAGAGAGAGAGAGAGAGAGAGAGAGACAGAGAGAGAGAGAGAGAGGGGGGGATAGAGAGAGAGAGAGAGAGAGGGGGAGAGAGAGAGAGAGAGAGAGAGAGAGAGAGAGAGAGAGACAGAGACAGAGACAGAGAGAGAGAGAGACAGAGAGAGATAGGGGGAGAGACAGGTGTAGAGATGAAAGAGAGAGAGAAGGGGGGGGCATAGAGAGAGAGAAAGGGGGAGAGAGGGGGGGGGGCATAGAGAGAGGGTGAGACAGAACGGATGAGAAAACCATCAGTGAAACAAGTCTGTGATAAACAATTTGGGATGGATGTGACAAGACACTTCAGAGTCATATTATACTTGAAGAAAGACCCTGAAGTATCCATCCATGTGATCTCTAATGAATGTTTTACCAACGGGGTTACAGAATGACCCGATTCAATGGTTTATCAGAACTACTACTGTAGCTTCTACTAACAGGGTTACAGAATGACCCGATTCAATGGTTTATCAGAACTACTACTGTAGCTTCTACTAACAGTTGACCCTCTATATAGTCTGAGTCCATGGGGAACACTCCACACAGCCATGTACCGTACAGTGTTTAGCAGTAGCACTAGCATCAAGTCTACAGCACAGTGTTAGCAGTAGCACTAGCATCAGGTCTACAGCACAGTGTTTAGCAGTAGCACTAGCATCAGGTCTACAGCACAGTGTTAGCAGTAGCACTAGCATCAGGTCTACAGCACAGTGTTAGCAGTAGCACTAGCATCAGGTCTACAGCACAGTTTTAGCAGTAGCACTAGCATCAAGTCTACAGCACAGTGTTTAGCAGTAGCACTAGCATCAGGTCTACAGCACAGTGTTAGCAGTAGCACTAGCATCAGGTCTACAGCACAGTAGACAAAAGCAGCTATGTCGCAGGCAGAGGGCCAGAGTCAGGCTGACTGGTTAATAATTTGACATGTCAGAAACAGCCAGACCAGTCATCCCGTTGCTATATTACTGGTATCACATGATCCAACCTAGCTGGCCATTAAAGCCAAGCCGTGTCTGGTCTGACTAACACAGTACAGTACCTGTCTGTACACATACTATACTGCAGACAGTCTGGCTGTCCTTGTAGAAGCCCTGGTTAGAACACTACCACTATATACCCTGAGGTAGAAATGATCCTTTACCATGAGGAGGAGGAGGGAGGGACAGAGAGGGGGGGAGAGACAGGGAGGGGGGGTGGGACAGACAGAGAGGGGGGAGGGAGAGAAAGACAGAGAGAGGGGGACAGAGAGGGGGGGTGGGACAGGGGGGGGGGGGGGGGGAGAGACAGGGAGGGAGGGATAGACAGGGAGGGGGGGGTGGGACAGACAGAGAGGGGGGAGGGAGAGAAAGACAGAGAGGGGGGGACAGAGAGGGGGGGTGTAACAGAGAGGGGGGGACAGAGAGGGGGGAGGGGAGACAGAGAGGGAGGGAGGGAAAGACAGAAAGGGGGGGGTGTAACAGAGAGGGGGGGACAGAGAGGGGGGAGGGGAGACAGAGAGGGAGGGAGGGGGGACAGAGGGGGGAGGGAGAGACAGAGAGTGGGAGGGAGGGAAAGACAGAGGGTGGAGGGAGGGAGACAGAGAGGGGGAGGGAGGGAGAGACAGAGGGTGGAGGGAGGGAGAGACAGAGGGTGGAGGGAGGGAGAGACAGAAAGGGGGGGGTGTAACAGAGAGGGGGGGACAGAGAGGGGGGAGGGGAGACAGAGAGGGAGGGAGGGGGGACAGAGGGGGGAGGGAGAGACAGAGAGTGGGAGGGAGGGAAAGACAGAGGGTGGAGGGAGGGAGACAGAGAGGGGGAGGGAGGGAGAGACAGAGGGTGGAGGGAGGGAGAGACAGAGGGTGGAGGGAGGGAGAGACAGAGAGGAGGGAGGGAGGGAGAGACAGAGAGGGTGGAGGGAGGGAGAGACAGAGAGGGGGAGAGAGAGACAGAGAGGGGGCAGGGAGGGAGAGGGGGGAGAGAGAGGGGGAGGGAGAGACAGAGAGGGGGGGAGAGAGAGAGGAGGGAGGGAGGGAGGGAGGGAGAGAGACAGGGGGGAGAGAGCTATGTGCACACTGCCCACAAAATGATGTGGAAACTGAGCTGCACTTCCTAACCTCCTGCCAAATGTATGACCATATTAGAGGCACATATTTCCCTCAGATTACACAGATCCACAAATAATTTGAAAACAAACACAATTTTGATAAACTCCCATATCTACTGGGTGAAATACCACAGTGTGACATCACAGCAGCAAGATTTGTGACCTGTTGCCACAAGAAAAGGTCAACCAGTGAAGAACAAACAACATTGTAAATACAACCCATATTTACGCTTATTTATTTTCCCTTTTGTACTTTAACAGAGGGAGGGAGAAGGCAGAGGGGGCAGAGGGAGGGAGGGGGCAGAGGGAGGGAGGGAGGGAGGAGGCAGAGGGAGGGAGGGAGGGAGGAGGCAGAGGGAGGGAGGGAGGAGGCAGAGGGGGCAGAGGGAGGGAGGGGGCAGAGGGAGGGAGGAGGCAGAGGGGGCAGAGGGGGGGAGGAGGCAGAGGGAGGGAGGAGGCAGAGGGAGGAGGCAGAGGGAGAGAGAGAGAGACAGAGAGGAAAAAGAGAAGGGGACCCACCTTGAATTTGCTCTGATGCTTATCAGGGAAGTCTTTGTCAGGACAGCTACAGTAGCTACCCATGTCTCGTTCAGAACACCATCTGACCTCTACAGGACAGAGGAGAGACAACACAGACGTTATCCCTCAGACTGGAACGGCGACCTGGACAAGCTGACACTGTGAGTATCCCTGGAACCTTTACCATCACGTGTCTGCATTTCAGATCAAACGGATATCAAGACAAATTAACAGCATGGTACTTGCATCGCCAGGGTTGTGGGTTCGATTCCCGTGGGGGACCAGTACGGGGAAAAGTAGGATAATGTATGAACTCACTACTGTAAGTAAGTAACTTTTTTTTTTACACACATTTGCCTTTGGATGATGCTGGACTTCCCCAAAACGGCCAGCAGAGGGCAGGCTGTAATAACACCACCACACTAACTCCCTAATATCCAGGATCTATCTACTAGTCTCTCTAGTGCCCTACATCTAACCACACTAACTCCCTTATATCCAGGATCTATCTACTAGTCTCTCTAGTGCCCTACATCTAACCACACTAACTCCCTAATATCCAGGATCTATCTACTAGTCTCTCTAGTGCCCTACATCTAACCACACTAACGCCCTTATATCCAGGATCTATCTACTAGTCTCTCTAGTGCCCTACATCTAACCACATTAACGCCCTTATATCCAGGATCTATCTACTAGTCTCTCTAGTGCCCTACATCTAACCACACTAACTCCCTTATATCCAGGATCTATCTACTAGTCTCTCTAGTGCCCAACATCTAACCACTACTAGTCTGTCTCTAGTGCCCTATATCTAACCACTACTAGTCTCTCTAGTGACCTACATCTAACCACACTAACTCCCTAATATCCAGGATCTATCTACTAGTCTCTCTAGTGCCCTACATCTAACCACACTAACTCCCTTATATCCAGGATCTATCTACTAGTCTCTCTAGTGCCCTACATCTAACCACACTAACTCCCTTATATCCAGGATCTATCTACTAGTCTCTCTAGTGCCCTATATCTAACCACTACTAGTCTGTCTCTAGTGCCCTATATCTAACGACTACTAGTCTGTCTCTAGTGCCCTATATCTAACCACTACCAGTCTGTCTCTAGTGCCCTGTATCTAACCACTACTAGTCTATCTCTAGTCCCCTATATCTAACGACTACTAGTCTCTCTAGTGCCCTATATCTAACCACTACTAGTCTGTCTCTAGTGCCCTATATCTAACGACTACTAGTCTGTCTCTAGTGCCCAACATCTAACCACTACTAGTCTGTCTCTAGTGCCCTGTATCTAACCACTACTAGTCTCTCTAGTGCCCTATATCTAACCACTACTAGTCTGTCTCTAGTGCCCTATATCTAACGACTACTAGTCTGTCTCTAGTGCCCAACATCTAACCACTACTAGTCTGTCTCTAGTGCCCTATATCTAACCACTACCAGTCTGTCTCTAGTGCCCTGTATCTAACCACTACTAGTCTATCTCTAGTCCCCTATATCTAACGACTACTAGTCTCTCTAGTGCCCTATATCTAACCACTACTAGTCTGTCTCTAGTGCCCTATATCTAACGACTACTAGTCTGTCTCTAGTGCCCAACATCTAACCACTACTAGTCTGTCTCTAGTGCCCAACATCTAACCACTACTAGTCTGTCTCTAGTGCCCTATATCTAACCACTACTAGTCTCTCTAGTGACCTACATCTAACCACACTAACTCCCTAATATCCAGGATCTATCTACTAGTCTCTCTAGTGCCCTACATCTAACCACACTAACTCCCTTATATCCAGGATCTATCTACTAGTCTCTCTAGTGCCCTACATCTAACCACACTAACTCCCTTATATCCAGGATCTATCTACTAGTCTCTCTAGTGCCCTATATCTAACCACTACTAGTCTGTCTCTAGTGCCCTATATCTAACGACTACTAGTCTGTCTCTAGTGCCCTATATCTAACGACTACTAGTCTGTCTCTAGTGCCCTATATCTAACCACTACCAGTCTGTCTCTAGTGCCCTGTATCTAACCACTACTAGTCTATCTCTAGTCCCCTGTATCTAACCACTACTAGTCTATCTCTAGTCCCCTATATCCAGTCCCAGCTAGTTGCTGACATTGACATACAGCACACAGGTCTAACCTATATCCAGTATCCATCAATGTTCCAGGTGCCCTCCCCAGCGCTGGGTCCTGAGTCCTCACCATGGCCTGTCCTCATCATGGTCCCCTCACATCATCCTGCAGAGGAGAGAGAGACAGAGATTCAATATTGATGATTTGTCATTCAAATGCAGTCCAACACACTACAGATGACAGTACATTAGAGAGGACTACAACACACTACAGATGACAGTACATTAGAGAGGACTCCAACACACTACAGATGACAGTACATTAGTAGAGAGGACTCCAACACACTACAGATGACAGTACATTAGAGAGGACTACAACACACTACAGATGACAGTACATTAGAGAGGACTCCAACACACTACAGATGACAGTACATTAGTAGAGAGGACTCCAACACACTACAGATGACAGTCCAGTAGAGAGGACTCCAACACACTACAGATGACAGTACATTAGAGAGGACTCCAACACACTACAGATGACAGTACATTAGTAGAGATGACTACAACACACTACAGATGACAGTACATTAGTAGAGAGGACTCCAACACACTACAGATGACAGTACATTAGAGAGGACTCCAACACACTACAGATGACAGTACATTAGTAGAGATGACTACAACACACTACAGATGACAGTACATTAGTAGAGAGGACTCCAACACACTACAGATGACAGTACATTAGAGAGGACTACAACACACTACAGATGACAGTACATTAGTAGAGAGGACTCCAACACACTACAGATGACAGTACATTAGAGAGGACTCCAACACACTACAGATGACAGTACATTAGTAGAGAGGACTCCAACACACTACAGATGACAGTACATTAGAGAGGACTCCAACACACTACAGATGACAGTACATTGGAGAGGACTCCAACACACTACAGATGATAGTCCAATAGAGAGGACTCCAACACACTACAGATGACAGTACAATAGTAGAGAGGACTCCAACACACTACAGATGACAGTACATTAGTAGAGAGGACTCCAACACACTACAGATGACAGTACATTAGAGAGGACTCCAACACACTACAGATGACAGTACATTAGTAGAGAGGACTCCAACACACTACAGATGACAGTACATTAGAGAGGACTCCAACACACTACAGATGACAGTACATTGGAGAGGACTCCAACACACTACAGATGATAGTCCAATAGAGAGGACTCCAACACACTACAGATGACAGTACAATAGTAGAGAGGACTCCAACACACTACAGATGACAGTACATTAGTAGAGAGGACTCAACACACTACAGATCAGGCTGAGAGTAGTGAGTAAAGCATGGATGCTGCAATTACTACATTGCTTTACAAAACAGACAGAGAGAGAGACGGAGACAGAGACAGAGAGGGAGAAAGAGACAGAGACAGAGAGGGAGAAAGAGACAGATGGAGAGACAGAGGGAGAGGCAGAGGGAGAGACAGAGGGAGAGGCAGAGGGAGAGACAGAGAGAGAGACAGAGGGAGAGAGAGGGAGAGACAGAGAGAGAGAGAGAGAGAGAGAGAGAGAGAGAGAGAGAGAGAGAGGGACAGAGAGACAGAGAGGGAGGGACAGAGAGAGAGGGAGGGACAGAGAGGGAGGGACAGAGAGAGACAGAGAGAGAGGGACAGAGAGACAGAGAGGGAGGGACAGAGAGAGAGGGAGGGACAGAGAGGGAGAGAGGGACAGAGAGACAGAGAGGGAGGGACAGAGAGGGAGAGAGGGACAGAGAGAGAGAGAGGGAGGGACAGAGAGAGACAGAGAGAGAGGGACAGAGAGACAGAGAGGGAGGGACAGACAGAGAGGGAGGGACAGAGAGGGAGAGAGGGACAGAGAGAGAGAGAGGGAGGGACAGAGAGGGAGGGACAGAGAGAGACAGAGAGAGAGGGACAGAGAGACAGAGAGGGAGGGACAGACAGAGAGGGAGGGACAGAGAGGGAGAGAGGGACAGAGAGACAGAGAGGGAGGGACAGAGAGATGAAGTCACCTCACAGAACCCTGCTCGGTCTTGACACTGAGCTCCATGCCAGGTAACAGAGAAGAGGAGATGACAGTGAAGAGGAGGTGTGCTGCAGGTGAGAAGTGGAGGGTGGGGCAATACAAATCAAAACATATAGAGACTGGGTGGACGGTGGGGGCTGACTGACTGGTACCTGAGCGACAGGTAGAGAGTATTAACCAGGTAAATGGGGCGTCAAGATTCTGTGTGTGTGTGTTTGTACAAGCAGCTGTGTGTGTGTGTGTGTGTTTGTACAAGCAGCCGTGTGTGTGTGTGTGCATGTGTGTGTGTGTGTGCGTGTGTGTGCGTGTGTGTGTGCTTGTGAGCGGTACGTGTGTGTATGCATGCGTGCATGTGTGCATATACGTATCTGTGTGTGTGTGTGTGTGTGTGTGTGTGTGTGTGTGTGTCACACCAGACTAATTAGATTGGGAGGCTCCAGGCTATATCTGCTACTCAATCTTTCATAAAACAGAAAAGAATCTGTCCAAGGCGGATGTGTCTTCCTTCAGCACTCTGATGCAGACGCACAGAGAACCACTAGCTCCATATTAGAACCTACGCACAGAGAACCTCTAGCTCCATATTAGAACCTACGCACAGAGAACCACTAGCTCCATATTAGAACCTACACACACAGAACCTCTAGCTCCATATTAGAACCTACGCACAGAGAACCTCTAGCTCCATATTAGAACCTACACACAGAGAACCTCGAGCTCCATATTAGAACCTACACACAGAGAACCTCTAGCTCCATATTAGAACCTACACACAGAGAACCTCGAGCTCCATATTAGAACCTACACACAGAGAACCTCGAGCTCCATATTAGAACCTACACACAGAGAACCTCTAGCTCCATATTAGAACCTTCACACAGAGAACCTCTAGCTCCATATTAGAACCTACGCACAGAGAACCTCTAGCTCCATATTAGAACCTACGCACAGAGAACCTCTAGCTCCATATTAGAACCCACACACAGAGAACCTCTAGCTCCATATTAGAACCTACACACAGAGAACCTCTAGCTCCATATTAGAACCTACGCACAGAGAACCTCTAGCTCCATATTAGAACCTACGCACAGAGAACCTCTAGCTCCATATTAGAACCTTCACACAGAGAACCTCTAGCTCCATATTAGAACCTTCTCACAGAGAACCTCGAGCTCCATATTAGAACCTACGCACAGAGAACCTCTAGCTCCATATTAGAACCTACACACAGAGAACCTCTAGCTCCATATTAGAACCTACACACAGAGAACCTCTAGCTCCATATTAGAACCTTCACACAGAGAACCTCTAGCTCCATATTAGAACCTACGCACAGAGAACCTCTAGCTCCATATTAGAACCTACACACAGAGAACCACTAGCTCCATATTAGAACCTACACACACAGAACCTCTAGCTCCATATTAGAACCTACACACAGAGAACCACTAGCTCCATATTAGAACCTACACACAGAGAACCTCTAGCTCCATATTAGAACCTACACACAGAGAACCACTAGCTCCATATTAGAACCTACACACAGAGAACCACTAGCTCCATATTAGAACCTACACACACAGAACCTCTAGCTCCATATTAGAACCTACACACAGAGAACCTCTAGCTCCATATTAGAACCTACACACAGAGAACCTCTAGCTCCATATTAGAACCTACACACAGAGAACCACTAGCTCCATATTAGAACCTTCACACAGAGAACCTCTAGCTCCATATTAGAACCTACGCACAGAGAACCTCTAGCTCCATATTAGAACCTACGCACAGAGAACCTCTAGCTCCATATTAGAACCTACACACAGAGAACCTCTAGCTCCATATTAGAACCTACACACAGAGAACCTCTAGCTCCATATTAGAACCTACGCACAGAGAACCTCTAGCTCCATATTAGAACCTACGCACAGAGAACCTCTAGCTCCATATTAGAACCTTCACACAGAGAACCTCTAGCTCCATATTAGAACCTTCTCACAGAGAACCTCGAGCTCCATATTAGAACCTACGCACAGAGAACCTCTAGCTCCATATTAGAACCTACACACAGAGAACCTCTAGCTCCATATTAGAACCTACACACAGAGAACCTCTAGCTCCATATTAGAACCTTCACACAGAGAACCTCTAGCTCCATATTAGAACCTACGCACAGAGAACCTCTAGCTCCATATTAGAACCTACGCACAGAGAACCACTAGCTCCATATTAGAACCTACACACACAGAACCTCTAGCTCCATATTAGAACCTACACACAGAGAACCACTAGCTCCATATTAGAACCTACACACAGAGAACCTCTAGCTCCATATTAGAACCTACACACAGAGAACCACTAGCTCCATATTAGAACCTACACACAGAGAACCACTAGCTCCATATTAGAACCTACACACACAGAACCTCTAGCTCCATATTAGAACCTACACACAGAGAACCTCTAGCTCCATATTAGAACCTACACACAGAGAACCTCTAGCTCCATATTAGAACCTACACACAGAGAACCACTAGCTCCATATTAGAACCTACACACAGAGAACCACTAGCTCCATATTAGAACCTACACACAGAGAACCACTAGCTCCATATTAGAACCTACACACAGAGAACCACTAGCTCCATATTAGAACCTACACACACAGAACCTCTAGCTCCATATTAGAACCTACACACAGAGAACCACTAGCTCCATATTAGAACCTACACACAGAGAACCTCTAGCTCCATATTAGAACCTACACACAGAGAACCACTAGCTCCATATTAGAACCTACACACAGAGAACCACTAGCTCCATATTAGAACCTACACACAGAGAACCACTAGCTCCATATTAGAACCTACACACAGAGAACCACTAGCTCCATATTAGAACCTACACACGGAGAACCTCTAGCTCCATATTAGAACCTACACACAGAGAACCACTAGCTCCATATTAGAACCTACACACGGAGAACCTCTAGCTCCATATTAGAACCTACACACGGAGAACCTCTAGCTCCATATTAGAACCTACACACAGAGAACCACTAGCTCCATATTAGAACCTACACACAGAACCACTAGCTCCATATTAGAACCTACACAGAGAACCACTAGCTCCATATTAGAACCTACACACAGAGAACCACTAGCTCCATATTAGAACCTACACACAGAGAACCACTAGCTCCATATTAGAACCTACACACAGAGAACCACTAGCTCCATATTAGAACCTACACAGAGAACCTCTAGCTCCATATTATAACCTACACACAGAGAACCACTAGCTCCATATTAGAACCTACACACAGAGAACCACTAGCTCCATATTAAATTTCAGAAAAAGGTTGTAGAGGCAGTCTCTCTGCTTACAGAAAGGCCTTGGACACATTAGGGATTGATAACACACACACACACACAAAAATCTACTTCCACACAACCCAACAATGGACAGTTAAACATCTGTTTATTTGATATGATACAACAAGCTGATTTAAGATTTGGAGCTACAGTGATTTACTGGAACACATTGAAATGAGTGACTAGCTACATGACACAGCCCAGCTCAGCCCAGCTATCAGGTAACCTGGTTCCCTCAAGGTCGCAGGTTACCCAGACAAAGCAGCCGATCAGGTAACCTGGTTCCATCAAGGTCTCAGGTTACCCAGACAAAGCAGCCGATCAGGTAACCTGGTTCCACAAGGTCTCAGGTTACCCAGACAAAGCAGACGATCAGGTAAACTGGTTCCATCAAGGTCTCAGGTTACCCAGACAAAGCAGTCCAGTTATCAGGTAACCTGGTTCCATCAAGGTCTCAGGTTACCCAGACAAAGCAGCCGATCAGGTAACCTGGTTCCATCAAGGTCTCAGGTTACCCAGACAAAGCAGCCAATCAGGTAACCTGGTTCCATCAAGGTCTCAGGTTACCCAGACAAAGCAGTCCAGTTATCAGGTAACCTGGTTCCATCAAGGTCTCAGGTTACCCAGACAAAGCAGCCGATCAGGTAACCTGGTTCCATCAAGGTCTCAGGTTACCCAGACAAAGCAGCCAATCAGGTAACGTGGTTCCCATCAAGGTCTCAGGTTACCCAGACAAAGCAGCCAATCAGGTAACCTGGTTCCATCAAGGTCTCAGGTTACCCAGACAAAGCAGTCCAGTTATCAGGTAACCTGGTTCCATCAAGGTCTCAGGTTACCCAGACAAAGCAGCCAATCAGGTAACCTGGTTCCATAAAGGTCTCAGGTTACCCAGACAAAGCAGCCAGACAGACTATTACCATTTAAAGTCTCACCATCACCGTGACAACAACCAAATACTCTGGGTGGGTGGTTTCCACTACGTAGTAAACAATGAGTGATTATAGAACCAGAGAGTGTTGTCTTAACAGTGTGTGTGTGTGTGTGTGTGTGTGTGTGTGTGTGTGTGTGTGTGTGTGTGTGTGTGTGTGTGTGTGTGTGTGTGTGTGTGTGTGTGTGTGTGTGTGTGTGTGTGTGTGTGTGTGTGTGAGAGAGAGAGAGAGAACAGGATAAATGATCAACAGTTTAGAGAGCTTCCTGTAGGCTGACTGAGAAATGAAAACAAATCCTCCATGAACCTTGACGCCCCCACATGTAGAGGGGGAGGACACCAAATCTCAAATCTACGCACGCACACATACACACACACACACACACACACACACACACACACACACACACACACACACACACAGCTCTGTGCCATACCACCAGGCGCTGCCTCCAACCAACAGACTCACCTGACGGGGGGGGGGGGGGGGGGGGGGGGGTCCTGGCTCCTCTGGCTGGTAGGTGAAATTACCTCCAGACACAAATCCTGGGTCTGTTTTAGCATTTTCCCCACTAATGGTTAATGTTAGGATTGGGGGAGGGGGAGCTGATCCTAGACCTGTACCTAGAGGAAAGTTATCACCCTCTGACTGGCAAGGCTAATCTAACCCTCCAACTGATAGGAATGTAAAATGCATCAGCATTTACAATCAATGCCGCGTAGGTCTTGGCTGGAAATAGGAGTGCAGAAAGCCTTGTACTAGACTAGAGACTAATAGACTACAAATAGACTAGAGACTAATAGACTACAACTAGACTAGAGACTAATAGACTACAACTAGACTAGAGACTAATAGACTACAACTAGACTAGAGACTAATAGACTACAACTAGACTAGAGACTAATAGACTACAACTAGACTAGAGACTAATAGACTACAACTAGACTAGAGACTAATAGACTACAACTAGACTAGAGACTAATAGACTACAACTAGACTAGAGACTAATAGACTACAACTAGACTAGAGACTAATAGACTACAACTAGACTAGAGACTAATAGACTACAACTAGACTAGAGACTAATAGACTACAAATAGACTAGAGACTAATAGACTACAACTAGACTAGAGACTAATAGACTACAAATAGACTAGAGACTAATAGACTACAAATAGACTAGAGACTAATAGACTACAAATAGACTAGAGACTAATAGACTACAACTAGACTAGAGACTAATAGACTACAAATAGACTAGAGACTAATAGACTACAAATAGACTAGAGACTAATAGACTACAAATAGACTAGAGACTAATAGACTACAACTAGACTAGAGAAACCACATGATGCAACTAGACTAGAGACTAATAGACTACAAATAGACTAGAGACTAATAGACTACAACTAGACTAGAGAAACCACATGATGCAACTAGACTAGAGACTAATAGACTACAAATAGACTAGAGACTAATAGACTACAAATAGACTAGAGACTAATAGACTACAACTAGACTAGAGACTAATAGACTACAACTAGACTAGAGACTAATAGACTACAACTAGACTAGAGAAACCACATGATGCAACTAGACTAGAGACTAATAGACTACAACTAGACTAGAGACTAATAGACTACAACTAGACTAGAGACTAATAGACTACAACTAGACTAGAGACTAATAGACTACAACTAGACTAGAGACTAATAGACTACAACTAGACTAGAGACTAATAGACCACAAATAGACTAGAGACTAATAGACTACAACTAGACTAGAGACTAATAGACTACAACTAGACTAGAGACTAATAGACTACAACTAGACTAGAGACTAATAGACTACAACTAGACTAGAGACTAATAGACTACAACTAGACTAGAGACTAATAGACTACAACTAGACTAGAGACTAATAGACTACAAATAGACTAGAGAAACCACATGATGCAACTAGACTAGAGAAACCACATGATGCAACTAGACTAGAGAAACCACATGATGCAACTAGACTAGAGAAACCACATGACGCAAATAGACTAGAGAAACCACATGATGCAACTAGAGAAACCACATGATGCAACTAGACTAGAGACTAATAGACTACAACTAGACTAGAGACTAATAGACTACAACTAGACTAGAGACTAATAGACTACAAATAGACTAGAGAAACCACATGATGCAACTAGACTAGAGAAACCACATGATGCAACTAGACTAGAGAAACCACATGATGCAACTAGACTAGAGAAACCACATGATGCAACTAGACTAGAGAAACCACATGATGCAACTAGACTAGAGAAACCACATGATGCAACTAGACTAGAGAAACCACATGATGCAACTAGAGAAACCACATGACGCAACTAGACTAGAGACTAATAGACTACAAATAGACTAGAGAAACCACATGATGCAACTAGACTAGAGACTAATAGACTAGAGAAACCACATGATGCAACTAGACTAGAGAAACCACATGATGCAACTAGACTAGAGAAACCACATGATGCAACTAGACTAGAGAAACCACATGATGCAACTAGACTAGAGAAACCACATGATGCAACTAGACTAGAGAAACCACATGATGCAACTAGACTAGAGAAACCACATGATGCAACTAGAGAAACCACATGACGCAACTAGACTAGAGAAGCCACATGATGCAACTAGACTAGAGAAACCACATGACACAACTAGAGAAACCACATAACGCACTAGACTAGAGAAACCACATGATGCAACTAGACTAGAGAAACCACATGACACAACTAGAGAAACCACATGACGCACTAGACTAGAGAAACCACATGATGCAACTAGACTAGAGAAACCACATGATGCAACTAGACTAGAGAAACCACATGATGCAAATAGACTAGAGAAACCACATGATGCAACTAGAGAAACCACATGACGCAAATAGACTAGAGAAACCACATGACGCAAATAGACTAGAGAAACCACATGACACAAATAGACTAGAGAAACCACATGATGCAAATAGACTAGAGAAACCACATGATGCAACTAGAGAAACCACATGATGCAAATAGACTAGAGAAACCACATGACACAAATAGACTAGAGAAACCACATGATGCAACTAGACTAGAGAAACCACATGACGCAAATAGACTAGAGAAACCACATGATGCAACTAGACTAGAGAAACCACATGATGCAACTAGACTAGAGAAACCACATGATGCACTAGACTAGAGAAACCACATGATGCAACTAGACTAGAGAAACCACATGATGCAACTAGACTAGAGAAACCACATGACGCAACTAGACTAGAGAAACCACATGATGCAACTAGACTAGAGAAACCACATGATGCAACTAGACTAGAGAAACCACATGATGCAACTAGACTAGAGAAACCACATGATGCAACTAGACTAGAGAAACCACATGATGCAACTAGACTAGAGAAACCACATGATGCAACTAGACTAGAGAAACCACATGATGCACTAGAGAAACCACATGATGCAACTAGAGAAACCACATGATGCAACTAGACTAGAGAAACCACATGATGCAACTAGACTAGAGAAACCACATGATGCAACTAGACTAGAGAAACCACATGATGCAACTAGACTAGAGAAACCACATGATGCAAATAGACTAGAGAAACCACATGATGCAACTAGAGAAACCACATGACGCAAATAGACTAGAGAAACCACATGATGCAAATAGACTAGAGAAACCACATGATGCAAATAGACTAGAGAAACCACATGATGCAACTAGAGAAACCACATGACGCAAATAGACTAGAGAAACCACATGACACAAATAGACTAGAGAAACCACATGATGCAAATAGACTAGAGAAACCACATGATGCAACTAGAGAAACCACATGATGCAACTAGAGAAACCACATGATGCAAATAGACTAGAGAAACCACATGACGCACTAGAGAAACCACATGATGCACTAGACTAGAGAAACCTCATGACGCAAATAGACTAGAGAAACCACATGATGCAACTAGACTAGAGAAACCACATGATGCAACTAGACTAGAGAAACCACATGACGCAACTAGAGAAACCACATGATGCAACTAGACTAGAGAAATCACATGACGCAACTAGACTAGAGAAACCTCATGACGCAAATAGACTAGAGAAACCACATGATGCAACTAGACTAGAGAAACCACATGATGCAACTAGACTAGAGAAACCACATGATGCACTAGACTAGAGAAACCACATGATGCAAATAGACTAGAGAAACCACATGACGCACTAGAGAAACCACATGATGCAACTAGACTACAAAACCACATGATGCAACTAGACTACAATGTTATTACCTCATACCCCAGCACATCAACTCAGTACTGGTACTTCCTGTATATAGCCATGTTATTATTGTCCCTCCTTAGTCCTCCCTCTCCTCTCTCTGTCCCGCAGTCCTTTCTCCTCCCCTCTCTGTCCTTCCTTAGTCCTCTCTCTCCTCTCTCTGTTCCTCAGTCCTCTCGCCTTCTCTCTCTGTCCCTCCTTAGTCCTCTCTCTGCCCCTCCTTAGTCCTCTCTCCGTCCCTCAGTCCTCTCTACGTTCCTCAGTCCTCTCTCCGTCCCTCAGTCCTCTCTCCATCCCTCAGTCCTCTCTCCTTCTCTCTCTGTCCCTCAGTCCTCTCTCCTTCCCTCTCTGTCCCTCCTTAGTCCTCTCTCTGTCCATCCTTAGTCCTCTCTCCTCTCTGTCCCTCCTTAGTCCTCTCTCTGTCCCTCCTTAGTCCTCTCTCCTCTCTCTGTCCCTCCTTAGGGACAGAGTCCTCTCTCCTTCCATCTGTCCCTCCTTAGTCCTCTCTCCTTCCATCTGTCCCTCCTTAGTCCTCTCTCCTTCCCTCTGTCCCTCCTTAGTCCTCTCTCTGTCCATTCCCTCCTTAGTCCTCTCTCTGTCCCTCCTTAGTCCTCTATCTGTCCCTCCTTAGTCCTCTCTCCTTCCCTCTGTCCCTCCTTAGTCCTCTCTCTGTCCCTCCTTAGTCCTCTCTCCTTCAATTTCCCTCTCTACTTCTCCCCCCCCCCCCCTCTCCTCTCTTTCTCTAGAAAGAGATCAAACATAAACACCATGGTTTGTCTCTCTGTCTGACACGTGAACCATCTCTGGCCTCTGCTTTTTACCCAGCAAGGCAAAGGGCCTGACGGGCGGTGCTTTGTTCTGAGTTCTACTCTCCATGGGCAGAGGGGATGGATGGAGGAGAGAGAACCACACACAGACAGAGAGAGAGACAGAACCACACACAGAGACAGAGAGAGAACCACACAGAGACAGAGAGAGAACCACACACAGAGACAGAACCACACACAGAGACAGAGAACCACACACAGACACAGAGAGAGAACCACACACAGACAGAGAGACTGAGAGACAGAGAGAGAACCACACACAGAGACAGAACCACACACCGAGACAGAGAACCACACACAGACAGAGAGACTGAGAGACAGAGAGAGAACCACACACACACAGACAGAGAGAGAGAACCACACACAGAGACAGAGAACCACACACAGAGACAAAGACACCGAGCAACAGAGAGACAAAGAGAGAACCACACACAGAGACAGAGAGACCAAGAGACAGCGAGAGAACCACACACAGAGACAGAGCGACAGAGAGAGAACCACACAGAGACAGAGAGACCGAGAGACAGAGAGGGAACCACACACAAAGACAGAGAGACAGAGAGAGAGAGAGAGCGAGAGACACAGAGAGAGTGTGGACGGTCAGTTCAGCTTGCTGTGTGTGTCTGAAGTTCCCTTGAGGCTGTTTACCCTCAGATAGACCCCTACCTTATCTGACCGTTCTTTCTCTCTCTCCCTCCCTCCCTCCCTCCCTCCCTCCCTCCCTCCCTCCCTCCCTCCCTCCCTCCCTCCCTCCCTCCCTCCCTCCGTCTCTCTCTCCCTCCCTCCCTCCCCCGACGTCTCTCTCTCCCTCCCTCCCTCTCTCCCTCGCTCTCTCCTTCCCTCCCTCTCTCTCTCCCCCCAACGTCTCTCTCAGATGAAGGATCTTCATGGCTCTCTCACATTCCTTCGCCCCTGGACGAGTCGCCCTGCCCAGCACACCTACACGTCATCAGCAGCAGGCAGGCCGGGATGGCACACAGCCAGGTAGCATGGCCAAACCAAAAGACAACTGAAGGGTAGTGGGAGAGTTAGTACTAACACCAATATAGGCTACCGTTGAAGAATGTTAGCAACTAACACAACTTCTGAACGCCATCGACTACCAGCTCCATTTCTGTGGATAACGGCCAAGAGAATGTGGGAGAAAACATGAGAGTACCAACAGAGAGAGAGATGAAGGGGAGGAAGAGGAGGAGCTAGAGAGAGCTGTAGCTGTTAGTCTACTGGTAGTGTTCTGTACCCTGTACCGTTATGAACACAATCCCCCTCATTCCAACCCCGTCAAACACACGGAGCATTAGAACGTGAACTAGGCCTACGCAGCGCCAGCCTGCCGTTGACTCACTGGAGGGAAAATGACTGCTTAAAACAACTAACAAAAAAACATTTTCACCCACTCAGCTGACCTTGTGGTAGAGAAGAGAAGAGTGCTGGCAGAGAGAATGAGAATGGGAAAGGGAAAGAGAGAGATGTAGCAGACAATGAGAGAGAGAGAGAGAGAGAGAGAGAGAGAGAAAGAGAGAGAGAGAAACAGAGAGAGAGAGAGAAACAGATAGAGAGAGAGAGAGAGAAACAGAGAGAGAGAGAGAGAGAGAGAGAGAGAGAGAGAGAGAGAGAGATGTAGCAGATAGATTTTGTCTTAGTAAAACATTTTTGTAAAAACAAACAGAGGGGGTAGATTATCCCGAGGGCAGAGAAGAGTGTGTGTGTGTGTGTGTGTGTAGTGACTGCTTATGAATATTATTCCTGCCCTTACTGGGGCCCCTGCCCTCCCTTGACACAACTTCACACACACACACACACACACACACACACACACAGATTATACACTAACACAATCTAAACCTCTCTGAGTTAGGCCGCCCCATCAGGGAGGTACACAGTGAAAACAAAATGGAGGGTTTCAATCAACATCAGGACTACTCATTTAAAGGGCATTGGGGATTCATGCCTGCACTCCAAGACTAAAAATAAACATTTGATCCTTTAAAAGGGGCAATCTAGTCATCCCCGCCACTTGCAAACAGCTGAGTGATTTATAAGTTACATTCTTCAAGAAACAACGGCACCTAATATATAAATAATTGAGATGTTTAAAAAACAATGAATGTACCAAACCCAGATTAACCCTTTAAAACAGTAGGTGATGTTTATAATGTCCCATCAGAACAGTGGGAGGTCCAGACTAGACAGTGATGTTTATAATGTCCCATCAGAACAGTGGGAGGTCCAGACATTACAGTGATGTTTATAATGTCCCATCAGAACAGTGGGAGGTCCAGACTAGACAGTGATGTTTATAATGTCCCATCAGAACAGTGGGAGGTCCAGACATTACAGTGATGTTTATAATGTCCCATCAGAACAGTGGGAGGTCCAGACTAGACAGTGATGTTTATAATGTCCCATCAGAACAGTGGGAGGTCCAGACTAGACAGTGATGTTTATAATGTCCCATCAGAACAGTGGGAGGTCCAGACTAGACAGTGATGTTTATAATGTCCCATCAGAACAGTGGGAGGTCCAGACTAGACAGTGATGTTTATAATGTCCCATCAGAACAGTGGGAGGTCCAGACTAGACAGTGATGTTTATAATGTCCCATCAGGACAGTGGGAGGTCCAGACTAGACAGTGATGTTTATAATGTCCCATCAGAACAATGGGAGGTCCAGACTAGACAGTGATGTTTATAATGTCCCATCAGAACAGTGGGAGGTCCAGACTAGACAGTGATGTTTATAATGTCCCATCAGAACAGTGGGAGGTCCAGACATTACAGTGATGTTTATAATGTCCCATCAGAACAGTGGGAGGTCCAGACATTACAGTGATGTTTATAATGTCCCATCAGAACAGTGGGAGGTCCAGACTAGACAGTGATGTTTATAATGTCCCATCGGAACAGTGGGAGGTCCAGACTAGACAGTGATGTTTATAATGTCCCATCAGAACAGTGGGAGGTCCAGACTAGACAGTGATGTTTATAATGTCCCATCAGAACAGTGGGAGGTCCAGACTAGACAGTGATGTTTATAATGTCCCATCAGAACAGTGGGAGGTCCAGACTAGACAGTGATGTTTATAATGTCCCATCAGAACAGTGGGAGGTCCAGACATTACAGTGATGTTTATAATGTCCCATCAGAACAGTGGGAGGTCCAGACTAGACAGTGATGTTTATAATGTCCCATCAGAACAGTGGGAGGTCCAGACTAGACAGTGATGTTTATAATGTCCCATCAGAACAGTGGGAGGTCCAGACTAGACAGTGATGTTTATAATGTCCCATCAGAACAGTGGGAGGTCCAGACTAGACAGTGATGTTTATAATGTCCCATCAGAACAATGGGAGGTCCAGATTAGACAGTGATGTTTATAATGTCCCATCAGAACAGTGGGAGGTCCAGACTAGACAGTGATGTTTATAATGTCCCATCAGAATAGTGGGAGGTCCAGACTAGACAGTGATGTTTATAATGTCCCATCAGAATAGTGGGAGGTCCAGACATTACAGTGATGTTTATAATGTCCCATCAGAACAGTGGGAGGTCCAGACTAGACAGTGATGTTTATAATGTCCCATTAGAACAATGGGAGGTCCAGACTAGACAGTGATGTTTATAATGTCCCATCAGAACAGTGGGAGGTCCAGACTAGACAGTGATGTTTATAATGTCCCATCAGAACAGTGGGAGGTCCAGACTAGACAGTGATGTTTATAATGTCCCATCAGAACAGTGGGAGGTCCAGACATTACAGTGATGTTTATAATGTCCCATCAGAACAGTGGGAGGTCCAGACTAGACAGTGATGTTTATAATGTCCCATCAGAACAGTGGGAGGTCCTGACATTACAGTGATGTTTATAATGTCCCATCAGAACAGTGGGAGGTCCAGACATTACAGTGATGTTTATAATGTCCCATCAGAATAGTGGGAGGTCCAGACATTACAGTGATGTTTATAATGTCCCATCAGAACAATGGGAGGTCCAGACTAGACAGTGATGTTTATAATGTCCCATCAGAACAGTGGGAGGTCCAGACTAGACAGTGATGTTTATAATGTCCCATCAGAACAGTGGGAGGTCCAGACATTACAGTGATGTTTATAATGTCCCATCAGAACAGTGGGAGGTCCAGACATTACAGTGATGTTTATAATGTCCCATCAGAACAGTGGGAGGTCCAGACTAGACAGTGATGTTTATAATGTCCCATCAGAACAGTGGGAGGTCCAGACTAGACAGTGATGTTTATAATGTCCCATCAGAACAGTGGGAGGTCCAGACTAGACAGTGATGTTTATAATGTCCCATCAGAACAGTGGGAGGTCCAGACTAGACAGTGATGTTTATAATGTCCCATCAGAACAGTGGGAGGTCCAGACTAGACAGTGATGTTTATAATGTCCCATCAGAACAGTGGGAGGTCCAGACTAGACAGTGATGTTTATAATGTCCCATCAGAACAGTGGGAGGTCCAGACATTACAGTGATGTTTATAATGTCCCATCAGAACAGTGGGAGGTCCAGACATTACAGTGATGTTTATAATGTCCCATCAGAATAGTGGGAGGTCCAGACTAGACAGTGATTTTTATAATGTCCCATCAGAACAGTGGGAGGTCCAGACTAGACAGTGATGTTTATAATGTCCCATCAGAACAGTGGGAGGTCCAGACTAGACAGTGATGTTTATAATGTCCCATCAGAACAGTGGGAGGTCCAGACATTACAGTGATGTTTATAATGTCCCATCAGAACAGTGGGAGGTCCAGACATTACAGTGATGTTTATAATGTCCCATCAGAATAGTGGGAGGTCCAGACTAGACAGTGATGTTTATAATGTCCCATCAGAACAGTGGGAGGTCCAGACTAGACAGTGATGTTTATAATGTCCCATCAGAACAGTGGGAGGTCCAGACATTACAGTGATGTTTATAATGTCCCATCAGAACAGTGGGAGGTCCAGACTAGACAGTGATGTTTATAATGTCCCATCAGAACAGTGGGAGGTCCAGACTAGACAGTGATGTTTATAATGTCCCATCAGAACAGTGGGAGGTCCAGACTAGACAGTGATGTTTATAATGTCCCATCAGAACAGTGGGAGGTCCAGACATTACAGTGATGTTTATAATGTCCCATCAGAACAGTGGGAGGTCCAGACATTACAGTGATGTTTATAATGTCCCATCAGAATAGTGGGAGGTCCAGACTAGACAGTGATGTTTATAATGTCCCATCAGAACAGTGGGAGGTCCAGACTAGACAGTGATGTTTATAATGTCCCATCAGAACAGTGGGAGGTCCAGACTAGACAGTGATGTTTATAATGTCCCATCAGAACAGTGGGAGGTCCAGACATTACAGTGATGTTTATAATGTCCCATCAGAACAGTGGGAGGTCCAGACATTACAGTGATGTTTATAATGTCCCATCAGAATAGTGGGAGGTCCAGACTAGACAGTGATGTTTATAATGTCCCATCAGAACAGTGGGAGGTCCAGACTAGACAGTGATGTTTATAATGTCCCATCAGAACAGTGGGAGGTCCAGACATTACAGTGATGTTTATAATGTCCCATCAGAACAGTGGGAGGTCCAGACTAGACAGTGATGTTTATAATGTCCCATCAGAACAGTGGGAGGTCCAGACTAGACAGTGATGTTTATAATGTCCCATCAGAACAATGGGAGGTCCAGACTAGACAATGATGTTTATAATGTCCCATCAGAACAGTGGGAGGTCCAGACTAGACAGTGATGTTTATAATGTCCCATCAGAACAATGGGAGGTCCAGACTAGACAGTGATGTTTATAATGTCCCATCAGAACAGTGGGAGGTCCAGACTAGACAGTGATGTTTATAATGTCCCATCAGAACAGTGGGAGGTCCAGACATTACAGTGATGTTTATAATGTCCCATCAGAACAGTGGGAGGTCCAGACTAGACAGTGATGTTTATAATGTCCCATCAGAACAGTGGGAGGTCCAGACATTACAGTGATGTTTATAATGTCCCATCAGAACAGTGGTAGGTCCAGACATTACAGTGATGTTTATAATGTCCCATCAGAACAGTGGGAGGTCCAGACTAGACAGTGATGTTTATAATGTCCCATCAGAACAGTGGGAGGTCCAGACATTACAGTGATGTTTATAATGTTCCATCAGAACAATGGGAGGTCCAGACTAGACAGTGATGTTTATAATGTCCCATCAGAACAGTGGGAGGTCCAGACATTACAGTGATGTTTATAATGTCCCATCAGAACAGTGGGAGGTCCAGACATTACAGTGATGTTTATAATGTCCCATCAGAATAGTGGGAGGTCCAGACTAGACAGTGATGTTTATAATGTCCCATCAGAACAGTGGGAGGTCCAGACTAGACAGTGATGTTTATAATGTCCCATCAGAACAGTGGGAGGTCCAGACTAGACAGTGATGTTTATAATGTCCCATCAGAACAGTGGGAGGTCCAGACATTACAGTGATGTTTATAATGTCCCATCAGAACAGTGGGAGGTCCAGACATTACAGTGATGTTTATAATGTCCCATCAGAATAGTGGGAGGTCCAGACTAGACAGTGATGTTTATAATGTCCCATCAGAACAGTGGGAGGTCCAGACTAGACAGTGATGTTTATAATGTCCCATCAGAACAGTGGGAGGTCCAGACATTACAGTGATGTTTATAATGTCCCATCAGAACAGTGGGAGGTCCAGACTAGACAGTGATGTTTATAATGTCCCATCAGAACAGTGGGAGGTCCAGACTAGACAGTGATGTTTATAATGTCCCATCAGAACAATGGGAGGTCCAGACTAGACAGTGATGTTTATAATGTCCCATCAGAACAGTGGGAGGTCCAGACTAGACAGTGATGTTTATAATGTCCCATCAGAACAATGGGAGGTCCAGACTAGACAGTGATGTTTATAATGTCCCATCAGAACAGTGGGAGGTCCAGACTAGACAGTGATGTTTATAATGTCCCATCAGAACAGTGGGAGGTCCAGACATTACAGTGATGTTTATAATGTCCCATCAGAACAGTGGGAGGTCCAGACTAGACAGTGATGTTTATAATGTCCCATCAGAACAGTGGGAGGTCCAGACATTACAGTGATGTTTATAATGTCCCATCAGAACAGTGGGAGGTCCAGACATTACAGTGATGTTTATAATGTCCCATCAGAACAGTGGGAGGTCCAGACTAGACAGTGATGTTTATAATGTCCCATCAGAACAGTGGGAGGTCCAGACATTACAGTGATGTTTATAATGTTCCATCAGAACAATGGGAGGTCCAGACATTACAGTGATGTTTATAATGTCCCATCAGAACAGTGGGAGGTCCAGACTAGACAGTGATGTTTATAATGTCCCATCAGAACAGTGGGAGGTCCAGACATTACAGTGATGTTTATAATGTTCCATCAGAACAATGGGAGGTCCAGACTAGACAGTGATGTTTATAATGTCCCATCAGAACAGTGGGAGGTCCAGACTAGACAGTGATGTTTATAATGTCCCATCAGAACAGTGGGAGGTCCAGACATTACAGTGATGTTTATAATGTCCCATCAGAACAGTGGGAGGTCCAGACTAGACAGTGATGTTTATAATGTCCCATCAGAACAGTGGGAGGTCCAGACATTACAGTGATGTTTATAATGTTCCATCAGAACAATGGGAGGTCCAGACTAGACAGTGATGTTTATAATGTCCCATCAGAACAGTGGGAGGTCCAGACATTACAGTGATGTTTATAATGTCCCATCAGAACAGTGGGAGGTCCAGACATTACAGTGATGTTTATAATGTCCCATCAGAATAGTGGGAGGTCCAGACTAGACAGTGATGTTTATAATGTCCCATCAGAACAGTGGGAGGTCCAGACTAGACAGTGATGTTTATAATGTCCCATCAGAACAGTGGGAGGTCCAGACTAGACAGTGATGTTTATAATGTCCCATCAGAACAGTGGGAGGTCCAGACTAGACAGTGATGTTTATAATGTCCCATCAGAACAGTGGGAGGTCCAGACATTACAGTGATGTTTATAATGTCCCATCAGAACAGTGGGAGGTCCAGACATTACAGTGATGTTTATAATGTCCCATCAGAATAGTGGGAGGTCCAGACTAGACAGTGATGTTTATAATGTCCCATCAGAACAGTGGGAGGTCCAGACTAGACAGTGATGTTTATAATGTCCCATCAGAACAGTGGGAGGTCCAGACATTACAGTGATGTTTATAATGTCCCATCAGAACAGTGGGAGGTCCAGACTAGACAGTGATGTTTATAATGTCCCATCAGAACAGTGGGAGGTCCAGACTAGACAGTGATGTTTATAATGTCCCATCAGAACAATGGGAGGTCCAGACTAGACAGTGATGTTTATAATGTCCCATCAGAACAGTGGGAGGTCCAGACTAGACAGTGATGTTTATAATGTCCCATCAGAACAATGGGAGGTCCAGACTAGACAGTGATGTTTATAATGTCCCATCAGAACAGTGGGAGGTCCAGACTAGACAGTGATGTTTATAATGTCCCATCAGAACAGTGGGAGGTCCAGACATTACAGTGATGTTTATAATGTCCCATCAGAACAGTGGGAGGTCCAGACTAGACAGTGATGTTTATAATGTCCCATCAGAACAGTGGGAGGTCCAGACATTACAGTGATGTTTATAATGTCCCATCAGAACAGTGGGAGGTCCAGACATTACAGTGATGTTTATAATGTCCCATCAGAACAGTGGGAGGTCCAGACTAGACAGTGATGTTTATAATGTCCCATCAGAACAGTGGGAGGTCCAGACATTACAGTGATGTTTATAATGTTCCATCAGAACAATGGGAGGTCCAGACTAGACAGTGATGTTTATAATGTCCCATCAGAACAGTGGGAGGTCCAGACATTACAGTGATGTTTATAATGTCCCATCAGAACAGTGGGAGGTCCAGACATTACAGTGATGTTTATAATGTCCCATCAGAATAGTGGGAGGTCCAGACTAGACAGTGATGTTTATAATGTCCCATCAGAACAGTGGGAGGTCCAGACTAGACAGTGATGTTTATAATGTCCCATCAGAACAGTGGGAGGTCCTGACATTACAGTGATGTTTATAATGTCCCATCAGAACAGTGGGAGGTCCAGACATTACAGTGATGTTTATAATGTCCCATCAGAACAGTGGGAGGTCCAGACATTACAGTGATGTTTATAATGTCCCATCAGAACAGTGGGAGGTCCAGACTAGACAGTGATGTTTATAATGTCCCATCAGAACAGTGGGAGGTCCAGACTAGACAGTGATGTTTATAATGTCCCATCAGAACAGTGGGAGGTCCTGACATTACAGTGATGTTTATAATGTCCCATCAGAACAGTGGGAGGTCCAGACATTACAGTGATGTTTATAATGTCCCATCAGAACAATGGGAGGTCCAGACTAGACAGTGATGTTTATAATGTCCCATCAGAACAGTGGGAGGTCCAGACTAGACAGTGATGTTTATAATGTCCCATCAGAACAGTGGGAGGTCCAGACATTACAGTGATGTTTATAATGTCCCATCAGAACAATGGGAGGTCCAGACTAGACAGTGATGTTTATAATGTCCCATCAGAACAATGGGAGGTCCAGACTAGACAGTGATGTTTATAATGTCCCATCAGAACAGTGGGAGGTCCAGACTAGACAGTGATGTTTATAATGTCCCATCAGAACAGTGGGAGGTCCAGACTAGACAGTGATGTTTATAATGTCCCATCAGAACAGTGGGAGGTCCAGACATTACAGTGATGTTTATAATGTCCCATCAGAATAGTGGGAGGTCCAGACTAGACAGTGATGTTTATAATGTCCCATCAGAACAGTGGGAGGTCCAGACTAGACAGTGATGTTTATAATGTCCCATCAGAACAGTGGGAGGTCTAGACTTGACGTTACAGTAACAGAACAACATCTACTAGAAAACAAGACACTTGGATCCATTAACAAGGTTAAAAGGAGGTTTAACTCCACTAACCTCTGATGCACATTTCACTTCATTGTTACTGCAAGGAGGCCAAGGAGACATTACCCTACATTGCAAACATAAAACATGCATCTTGGATGAATGGGTTTGAATTAAAAGGGTCCCTAGCTGGTGGTTGTTATGCACAGTACTTGTTTTTATGCACAGTACTTGTTGTCAGGAATCATTGTACCAAGCAGAGGAACACACAACACAGAGAAACACAAAATCACTCTGCTTTACACTTAGGGCCTAAAGATCAAGAGAAACGCGATGCGAACCACCAGTGAAATGGCCTTAGCAGTGAAATGGCCTTAGCAGTGAAATGGCCTTAACAGTGAAATAGCCTCAGCAGTGAAATAGCCTTAGCAGTGAAATAGCCTCAGCAGTGAAATAGCCTCAGCAGTGAAATAGCCTCAGCATTGAAATAGCCTTAGCAGTGAAATAGCCTCAGCAGTGAAATAGCCTCAGCAGTGAAATAGCCTTAGCAGTGAAATAGCCTCAGCAGTGAAATAGCCTCAGCAGTGAAATAGCCTCAGCAGTGAAATAGCCTTAGCAGTGAAATAGCCTCAGCAGTGAAATAGCCTCAGCAGTGAAATAGCCTTAGCAGTGAAATAGCCTCAGCAGTGAAATAGCCTCAGCAGTGAAATAGCCTCAGCATTGAAATAGCCTTAGCAGTGAAATAGCCTCAGCAGTGAAATAGCCTCAGCAGTGAAATAGCCTTAGCAGTGAAATAGCCTCAGCAGTGAAATAGCCTTAGCAGTGAAATAGCCTCAGCATTGAAATAGCCTTAGCAGTGAAATAGCCTCAGCAGTGAAATAGCCTCAGCATTGAAATAGCCTTAGCAGTGAAATAGCCTCAGCAGTGAAATAGCCTCAGCATTGAAATAGCCTTAGCAGTGAAATAGCCTCAGCAGTGAAATAGCCTCAGCAGTGAAATAGCCTTAGCAGTGAAATAGCCTCAGCATTGAAATAGCCTTAGCAGTGAAATAGCCTTAGCAGTGAAATGGCCTCAGCAGTTAAATGGCCTCAGCAGTAAATAGCCTTAGCAGTGAAATAGCCTCAGCATTGAAATAGCCTTAGCAGTGAAATAGCCTTAGCAGTGAAATGGCCTCAGCAGTGAAATAGCCTTAGCAGTGAAATAGCCTTAGCAGTGAAATGGCCTTAGCAGTGAAATAGCCTTAGCAGTGAAATAGCCTCAGCAGTGAAATGGCCTCAGCAGTGAAATAGCCTCAGCAGTGAAATAGCCTTAGCAGTGAAATAGCCTCAGCAGTGAAATGGCCTCAGCAGTGAAATAGCCTTAGCAGTGAAATAGCCTTAGCAGTGAAATAGCCTTAGCAGTGAAATAGCCTTAGCAGTGAAATAGCCTTAGCAGTGAAATAGCCTTAGCAGTGAAATAGCCTCAGCAGTGAAATAGCCTTAGCAGTGAAATAGCCTCAGCAGTGAAATAGCCTCAGCATTGAAATAGCCTTAGCAGTGAAATAGCCTCAGCAGTGAAATAGCCTCAGCATTGAAATAGCCTTAGCAGTGAAATGGCCTCAGCAGTGAAATAGCCTTAGCAGTGAAATGGCCTTAGCAGTGAAATAGCCTTAGCAGTGAAATAGCATCAGCAGTGAAATGGCCTCAGCAGTGAAATAGCCTCAGCAGTGAAATAGCCTTAGCAGTGAAATAGCCTCAGCAGTGAAATGGCCTCAGCAGTGAAATAGCCTTAGCAGTGAAATAGCCTTAGCAGTGAAATAGCCTCAGCATTGAAATAGCCTCAGCAGTGAAATAGCCTCAGCAGTGAAATAGCCTCAGCATTGAAATAGCCTTAGCAGTGAAATAGCCTCAGCAGTGAAATAGCCTCAGCAATGAAATAGCCTTAGCAGTGAAATAGCCTCAGCATTGAAATAGCCTTAGCAGTGAAATAGCCTTAGCAGTGAAATGGCCTCAGCAGTGAAATGGCCTCAGCAGTAAATAGCCTTAGCAGTGAAATAGCCTCAGCATTGAAATAGCCTTAGCAGTGAAATAGCCTTAGCAGTGAAATGGCCTCAGCAGTGAAATGGCCTCAGCAGTAAATAGCCTCAGCAGTGAAATAGCCTCAGCAGTGAAATAGCCTTAGCAGTGAAATAGCCTTAGCAGTGAAATAGCCTCAGCAGTGAAATAGCCTTAGCAGTGAAATGGCCTCAGCAGTGAAATAGCCTCAGCAGTGAAATAGCCTTAGCAGTGAAATAGCCTCAGCAGTGAAATAGCCTCAGCAGTGAAATAGCCTCAGCAGTGAAATAGCCTTAGCAGTGAAATAGCCTTAGCAGTGAAATAGCCTCAGCAGTGAAATAGCCTCAGCAGTGAAATAGCCTTAGCAGTGAAATAGCCTCAGCAGTGAAATAGCCTTAGCAGTGAAATAGCCTCAGCAGTGAAATAGCCTTAGCAGTGAAATAGCCTTAGCAGTGAAATAGCCTCAGCAGTGAAATAGCCTTAGCAGTGAAATAGCCTTAGCAGTGAAATAGCCTTAGCAGTGAAATAGCGTTGGGTAGGTCACACAGTCCTTAAAGCCTGTTAATGATTTGTTAATGACCTGTCTGTCTGCACTCTGCAGCAGCCAGTCAGCCAGTGTGTGTGTGTGTTACTCTGACTGCCTTCCAGACAACCAGATTCCAACATTAAGATGAGCTGATAACCACAGCCTGGGGGTGAGGAGGACAGGAGAGCCACCCCACAGGGGACACACACACTCATACCTGAGCACACACACGACCAGGTACACACACTGAGCGCAAACACACACACACAAACACACATAACCTGAGCACACACACGACCAGGTACACACACTGAGCACACACACACACACACACACACACACTAATTGCTTTCACTCACCCATGCAGTCAGGAACACACACACACACACCCTACGATGACACACTCAAACACCCACACACATGCTTTCACAGTCACAGTGTACTTAGCCTGTTGTGACCCTGTACTGTCAACTACACAGAAACCACTCCCACTAGGAGTTAACCACTCCCGCGAGGAGTTAACCACTCCCACTAGGAGTTAACCACTCCCACGAGGAGTTACTGCTGGGGGTACTGGAGGACTGGAGTTGGGAACCACTGTTGGGGTACTGGAGGACTGGAGTTGGGAACCACCGTTGGGGTACTGGAGGACTGGAGTTGGGAACCACTGTCGGGGGTACTGGAGGACTGGAGTTGAGAACCACTGTTGGGGGTACTGGAGGACTGGAGTTGGGAACCACTGTTGGGGGTACTGGAGGACTGGAGTTGGGAACCACTGTCGGGGGTACTGGAGTGGGAACCACTGTCGGGGGTACTGGAGGACTGGAGTTAGGAACCACTGTCGGGGGTACTGGAGGACTGGAGTTGGGAACCACTGTTGGGGGTACTTGGAGGACTGGAGTTGGGAACCACTGTCGGGGGTACTGGAGGACTGGAGTTGGGAACCACTGTTGGGGGTACTGGTGGACTGGAGTTGGGAACCACTGTTGGGGGTACTGGAGGACTGGAGTTGGGAACCACTGTCGGGGGTACTGGAGGACTGGAGTTGGGAACCACTGTCGGGGGTACTGGAGGAATGGAGTTGGGAACCACTGTCGGGGGTACTGGAGGACTGGAGTTGGGAACCACTGTTGGGGGTACTGGAGGACTGGAGTTGGGAACCACTGCCCTACAGAATAGGCTGTAATTTGGGACACAGACTACAGGGCTACTAGGTGTCTGACCCAGAGGGGCTTTAGTCTGGCTGACCAGGCAGCAAGTAAAGGTCAGTAGGTTACCATGTCTGATGGGGGGGGGGGGGGGGGGGGGGGGGGGGGGGGGGGGGGGGGGGGGGGGGGGCAGTGTTATGGCAGCCATCTCTGTTCTGATCAATAAACAAACAGAACCTCTGACCTTTGACCTCTAGCCTACACTGTGTGGGTGTCAGGTGAGTCGTGATGGGAATTTCAACTCGGCTCTGTTGAGTCAAATTAACAAGTCTTTCGACTGATTTCGTTCATTTGATTTCAGTAATGCCCAGAGAGTGCAGGACTCCCTACCGGAGAACGATGAAGTTAAAAACTCCAAAGTCTCATGATTCTACAAGCCTCTCGTTCACCGTTGGGGGTTACAAGAGCTGTCACCTGTGACAGACTTACAAAAAGAGTCTGCTTCAAACAATCTACATTTGTGATTGGTAGACGTACACATAAGACTATTCCTTGCTACCTTTGAAATGAGGTGTAGTTGCGGACTAGATTGTGGACGACTTGACTGCTTCAAAGGAGATCATTTCATATCAAATTTGAGAACTGCAGCCCCCCCCCCCCCCCCCCCCCCCCCCCCCCCCCCGAGCAATTCGTTCTGGAGTTCGGTGAGAAGAGGTAGGCTGTGTAAGCTGTTCTGGTTCTACAAAGCTTTGTCCATCGATAACATTCTAGAAAATCAATTAATTAACATTAATTTTGCACCATGAGATCCGTTAGTCGTTGTACATGTGTATGTTTTGTCCTCTAATGCTGACTGCAACATGATCTACATAACAGACCGTCGCCGGTCGGAGCACGTCTCTGAATCTGCTGAGCCCGAGAAGCACGTCTCTGAATCCGCTGAGCCCGTGAAGCACGTCTCTGGATCTGCTGAACCCGAGAAGCACGTCTCTGGATCGGCTGAGCCCGAGAAGCACGTCTCTGGATCGGCTGAGCCCGAGAAGCACGTCTCTGGATCGGCTGAGCCCGAGAAGCACGTCTCTGAATCCGCTGAGCCCGAGAAGCACGTCTCTGGATCTGCTGAACCCGAGAAGCACGTCTCTGGATCGGCTGAGCCCGAGAAGCACGTCTCTGGATCGGCTGAGCCCGAGAAGCACGTCTCTGGATCGGCTGAGCCCGAGAAGCACGTCTCTGGATCGGCTGAGCCCGAGAAGCACGTCTCTGGTACAGGTTCCTGTAGTTGTACTGTACTGATTCATGCTAGTACAGGTTTCTATAGTTGTACCTATTCATGCCAGTACAGGTTTCTATAGTTGTACCTATTCATGCTAGTACAGGTTTCTATAGTTGTACCTATTCATGCTAGTACAGGTTTCTATAGTTGTACTGTACTGATTCATGCCAGTACAGGTTTCTATAGTTGTACCTATTCATGCTAGTACAGGTTTCTATAGTTGTACCTATTCATGCTAGTACAGGTTTCTATAGTTGTACCTATTCATGCTAGTACAGGTTTCTATAGTTGTACCTATTCATGCTAGTACAGGTTTCTATAGTTGTACCTATTCATGCTAGTACAGGTTTCTATAGTTGTACCTATTCATGCTAGTACAGGTTTCTATAGTTGTACCTATTCATGCTAGTACAGGTTTCTATAGTTGTACCTATTCATGCTAGTACAGGTTTCTATAGTTGTACCTATTCATGCTAGTACAGGTTTCTATAGTTGTACCTATTCATGCTAGTACAGGTTTCTATAGTTGTACCTATTCATGCTAGTACAGGTTTCTATAGTTGTACCTATTCATGCCAGCACAGGTTTCTATAGTTGTACCTATTCATGCCAGCACAGGTTTCTATAGTTGTACCTATTCATGCCAGCACAGGTTTCTATAGTTGTACCTATTCATGCCAGCACAGGTTTCTATAGTTGTACCTATTCATGCCAGTACAGGTTTCTATAGTTGTACCTATTCATGCCAGTACAGGTTTCTATAGTTGTACCTATTCATGCTAGTACAGGTTTCTATAGTTGTACCTATTCATGCTAGTACAGGTTTCTATAGTTGTACCTATTCATGCTAGTACAGGTTTCTATAGTTGTACCTATTCATGCTAGTACAGGTTTCTATAGTTGTACCTATTCATGCCAGTACAGGTTTCTATAGTTGTACCTATTCATGCTAGTACAGGTTTCTATAGTTGTACCTATTCATGCTAGTACAGGTTTCTATAGTTGTACCTATTCATGCTAGTACAGGTTTCTATAGTTGTACCTATTCATGCCAGTATAACAGATAAATCTATATAAATTTAAGCAAATACTTCAAGTCTAAAGAAAATAAATGTTTTGCTCACTGAAGTACGCAATATCTGTGAGGAGTAAGAAAGAAAAACAGTTGAAGACGGGAACGTGAAGACGGGAACGTGAAGACGGGAACGTGAAGAAGGGAACGTGAAGACGGGAACGTGAAGACGGGAACGTGAAGACGGGAACGTGAAGACGGGAACGTGACGACGGGAACGTGAAGACGGGAACGTGAAGACGGGAACGTGAAGACGGGAACGTGAAGACGGGAACGTGAAGACGGGAACGTGACGACGGGAACGTGAAGACGGGAACGTGACGATGGGAACGTGAAGACGGGAACGTGAAGACGGGAACGTGAAGACGTGAAGACGGGGACGTGAAGACGGGAACGTGAAGACGGGAACGTGAAGACGGGAACGTGACGACGGGAACGTGAAGACGGGAACGTGAAGACGTGAACGTGAAGACGGGAACGTGACGATGGGAACGTGAAGACGGGAATGTGAAGACGTGAAGACGGGAATGTGAAGACGGGAACGTGAAGACGGGAACGTGAAGACGTGAAGACGGGAACGTGAAGACGGGAACGTGAAGACGTGAAGACGGGAACGTGAAGACGGGAACGTGAAGACGGGAACGTGAAGACGGGAACGTTACGATGGGAACGTGAAGACGTGAAGACGGGAACATGACGACGGGAACGTGAAGACGTGAACGTGAAGACGGGAACGTGAAGACGGGAACGTGAAGACGAGGACCTTAAGACGGGAACGTGAAGACGGGAACGTGAAGACGAGGACCTTAAGACGGGAACGTGAAGACGGGAACGTGAAGACGAGGACCTTAAGACGGGAACGTGAAGACGGGAACGTGAAGACGAGGACCTTAAGACGGGAACGTGAAGACGGGAACGTGAAGACGAGGACCTTAAGACGGGAACGTGAAGACGGGAACGTGAAGACGGGAACGTGAAGACGGGAACGTGAAGACGAGGACCTTAAGACGGGAACGTGAAGACGGGAACGTGAAGACGGGAACGTTACGATGGGAACGTGAAGACGTGAAGAAGGGAACATGACGACGGGAACGTGAAGACGTGAACGTGAAGACGGGAACGTGAAGACGAGGACCTTAAGACGGGAACGTGAAGACGAGGACCTTAAGACGGGAACGTGAAGACGGGAACGTGAAGACGAGGACCTTAAGACGGGAACGTGAAGACGGGAACGTGAAGACGAGGACCTTAAGACGGGAACGTGAAGACGGGAACGTGAAGACGAGGACCTTAAGACGGGAACGTGAAGACGGGAACGTGAAGACGAGGACCTTAAGACGGGAACGTGAAGACGGGAACGTGACGACGATGACCTTAAGACGGGAACGTGAAGACGGGAACGTGAAGACGGGAACGTGAAGACGGGAACGTGAAGACGAGGACCTTAAGACGGGAACGTGAAGACGGGAACGTGAAGACGGGAACGTTACGATGGGAACGTGAAGACGTGAAGAAGGGAACATGACGACGGGAACGTGAAGACGTGAACGTGAAGACGGGAACGTGAAGACGGGAACGTGAAGACGAGGACCTTAAGACGGGAACGTGAAGACGAGGACCTTAAGACGGG
Organism: Oncorhynchus mykiss; assembly: GCF_013265735.2. Lineage (NCBI taxonomy): Eukaryota > Metazoa > Chordata > Actinopteri > Salmoniformes > Salmonidae > Oncorhynchus > Oncorhynchus mykiss. The sequence continues at coordinate 1,407,077 of NC_048585.1, forward strand.
AACGTGAAGACGGGAACGTGAAGACGAGGACCTTAAGACGGGAACGTGAAGACGGGAACGTGAAGACGAGGACCTTAAGACGGGAACGTGAAGACGGGAACGTGAAGACGGGAACGTGAAGACGGGAACGTGAAGACGAGGACCTTAAGACGGGAACGTGAAGACGGGAACGTGAAGACGGGAACGTGAAGACGGGAACGTTACGATGGGAACGTGAAGACGTGAAGAAGGGAACATGACGACGGGAACGTGAAGACGTGAACGTGAAGACGGGAACGTGAAGACGGGAACGTGAAGACGAGGACCTTAAGACGGGAACGTGAAGACGAGGACCTTAAGACGGGAACGTGAAGACGGGAACGTGAAGACGAGGACCTTAAGACGGGAACGTGAAGACGGGAACGTGAAGACGAGGACCTTAAGACGGGAACGTGAAGACGGGAACGTGAAGACGAGGACCTTAAGACGGGAACGTGAAGACGGGAACGTGACGACGATGACCTTAAGACGGGAACGTGAAGACGGGAACGTGAAGACGGGAACGTGAAGACGAGGACCTTAAGACGGGAACGTGAAGACTTCTGAGAGTATTTTATTGAGCTTAAAACAAATGCAGTGGAGAGTTGGAGGGAGTTGAGTTGTCTGGCCTGAGGGTGACGTCTGTAATTGTCTAACAAGTTTAGGAATCCAGCAGAGGACCAACAGCACTTAACAAAGTGGAAACTGGAAACTTCACACAAAGGGGGAATTGTGTGTGAGAGGTGTGTGTCGTTTTTGTACTGTGAGGTATGTGTTGTGTGAGAGGTGTGTGTCGTTTTTGTACTGTGAGGTATGTGTTGTGTGAGAGGTGTGTGTTGTGTCAGAGATGTGTGTATTGTGTAAACAGTTTCTGAAAACAACAAGGAACAGAGAGAAAGTGAGTGTATCGTGTTTAACCAATCGTTGACCGTGGAGTTCAACTCCATTGCCGTCTTAAATCTCCTCTGACCATTTTCACCTACTGAACAACTCCCCTCTCTGACCATGTTCACCTACTGAACAACTCTCCTCTCTGACCATGTTCACCTACTGAACAACTCTCTTCTCTGACCATGTTCACCTACTGAACAACTCTCCTCTCTGACCATGTTCACCTACTGAACAACTCTCCTCTCTGACCATGTTCACTCTTACTGAACAACTCTCCTCTCTGACCATGTTCACTCTTACTGAACAACTCTCCTCTCTGACCATGTTCACTCTTACTGAACAACTCTCCTCTCTGACTCTCTACACAATAGTTGAACAGCCACAGGTGTGTCCTACTAGTTTGACTGCTGTTAAGAACTCCTATGGAGGGAGCGGTCAGAGGTCATCTCTGTGTGTGTAATTAGTTGACTAATAGGTCTGAGGAGAGGCGTAGACCTCCTACTTGATTTCCCCAGGATCCCCTTCAGCTCTACAACGCCCCAGTCAACTGAGTCAACTTAGCCGGGAATTGACATGGGGCCATGGTTATCTTAGAGGAGCTGAAGGCAAGTAGGTGCAGTAAAGTAGAAAAATATGAAAATTAAGAAACTCAGGAGAAACTACACCGCCGGCCAGGAGAAACTACACCGCCGGCCAGGAGAAACTACACCGCCGGTCAGGAGAAACTTCACCGCCGGCCAGGAGAAACTACACCGCCGGCCAGGAGAAACTACACCGCCGGCCAGGAGAAACTACACCGCCGTGCAGGAGAAACTACACCGCCGGTCAGGAGAAACTACACCGCCGGCCAGGAGAAACTCCACCGCCGGCCAGGAGAAACTACACCGCCGGTCAGGAGAAACTCCACCGCCGGCCAGGAGAAACTACACCGCCGTGCAGGAGAAACTACACCGCCGTGCAGGAGAAACTACACCGCCGGTCAGGAGAAACTACACCGCCGGCCAGGAGAAACTCCACCGCCGGCCAGGAGAAACTACACCGCCGGCCAGGAGAAACTCCACCGCCGGTCAGGAGAAACTACACCGCCGTGCAGGAGAAACTACACCGCCGTGCAGGAGAAACTACACCGCCGGTCAGGAGAAACTACACCGCCGGCCAGGAGAAACTACACCGCCGTGCAGGAGAAACTACACCGCCGTGCAGGAGAAACTACACCGCCGGTCAGGAGAAACTACACCGCCGGCCAGGAGAAACTCCACCGCCGGTCAGGAGAAACTCCACCGCCGGCCAGGAGAAACTACACCGCCGGTCAGGAGAAACTACACCGCCGTGCAGGAGAAACTACACCGCCGGTCAGGAGAAACTACACCGCCGGCCAGGAGAAACTCCACCGCCGGCCAGGAGAAACTACACCGCCGGCCAGGAGAAACTACACCGCCGGCCAGGAGAAACTACACCGCCGTGCAGGAGAAACTACACCGCCGGTCAGGAGAAACTACACCGCCGGTCAGGAGAAACTACAGCGCCGGCCAGGAGAAACTACACCGCCGGCCAGGAGAAACTCCACCGCCGGTCAGGAGAAACTACACCGCCGTGCAGGAGAAACTACACCGCCGTGCAGGAGAAACTACACCGCCGGTCAGGAGAAACTACACCGCCGGCCAGGAGAAACTACACCGCCGTGCAGGAGAAACTACACCGCCGTGCAGGAGAAACTACACCGCCGGTCAGGAGAAACTACACCGCCGGTCAGGAGAAACTACACCGCCGGTCAGGAGAAACTACAGCGCCGGCCAGGATAAACTACACCGCCGGCCAGGAGAAACTACACCGCCAGCCAGGAGAAACTACACCGCCGGCCAGGAGAAACTACACCGCCGGTCAGGAGAAACTACACCGCCGGCCAGGAGAAACTACACCGCCGGTCAGGAGAAACTACACCGCCGGTCAGGAGAAACTACACCGTCGATCAGGAGAGTGTGTGTGTACACTGTAGGCTAGTTATGATGACTAAAGGCCATGTAGAGTCTCTCCCCCGCACAGAGAAACGTGTCATTACAGAGAGACCAGGGTGTGGACTCTGACTGATGTGGATTCCTGCCTGCTGCTGCACCAATAACAGACTAGCAGCTCTCTCCTTTCCCACTCTCTTTCTCTCTCTTCTCCCACTCACTCCGCTCTGCAGAGGCTCGTCGCGCCGCCGCCAATCTCTGACTCACCCCATTTGCATGCTTGGGAGCTCTCCGGGGTCGCCAGGGGTCAGCCTTAATCAGTCCCAAACGGCACTCTATTCCCTTTATAAATGCACTATATTCAGTTAGTAGGGTGCCATTTGGGACTAATGTAAAATAACATTTAGTCGTTTTCTCGCTGTGGATTGTAATGATATAAACCTACTGCTGGAAACTGTGAGGCAGGAACGGGCTTCGTAGCTAGGTAGCGCTGCGGACCAGAGAGCAACCCCCAATCCCAAGCCATTAGTGAATTATATACCGTGACATGTGGGATGCAGAACGTGTGTTTTGGTGTTTAAAATAATACATTGTGAAGGTTGGCTGGTTATTGGCTAGTCCACATAGGCCTGGGAAAGCAGCAGAGGCATTATGGGTCGACTTAGAGAGGCATTTTCAGAGGGAAAGTAAAAGAGTCATTTTTCATCACAGGAGCGGATAGAGGAGAGGATGAAAAGCCCACTTGACTTTAGTTTAATGCATCACATTGCACAAAGCAACACTTAGCATATTAACAGGTTGCTAATGTACAGAATAGGGATTTTATTTTAGGGTTGAGTACAGTAATCAGAACGCATGCAAATAAGAACATGAACAGACGTCAGTGAGAAAGTTTGTGAACATATTACCTACCGCTGGACAGAGATGGCCAGATAGAGAATATCACCTACCACTGGACAGACAGATGGCCAGACAGAGAATATCACCTACCACTGGACAGACATGGCCAGACAGAGAAATATCACCTACCGCTGGACAGAGATGGCCAGATAGAGAAATATCACCTACCACTGGACTGACAGATGGCCAGACAGAGAAATATTACCTACCGCTGGACAGAGATGGCCAGACAGAGAAATATCACCTACCACTGGACTGACAGATGGCCAGACAGAGAAATATTACCTACCGCTGGACAGAGATGGCCAGACAGAGAAATATTACCTACCGCTGGACAGAGATGGCCAGACAGAGAAATATCACCTACCACTGGACTGACAGATGGCCAGACAGAGAAATATTACCTACCGCTGGACAGAGATGGCCAGACAGAGAAATATCACCTACCGCTGGACAGAGATGGCCAGATAGAGAAATATCACCTACCACTGGACTGACAGATGGCCAGACAGAGAAATATTACCTACCGCTGGACAGAGATGGCCAGACAGAGAAATATCACCTACCACTGGACAGACAGATGGCCAGACAGAGAAATATCACCTACCACTGGACTGACAGATGGCCAGACAGAGAAATATTACCTACCGCTGGACAGAGATGGCCAGACAGAGAAATATCACCTACCGCTGGACAGAGATGGCCAGACAGAGAAATATCACCTACCACTGGACTGACAGATGGCCAGACAGAGAAATATTACCTACCGCTGGACAGAGATGGCCAGACAGAGAAATATCACCTACCGCTGGACAGAGATGGCCAGATAGAGAAATATCACCTACCACTGGACTGACAGATGGCCAGACAGAGAAATATTACCTACCGCTGGACAGAGATGGCCAGACAGAGAAATATCACCTACCACTGGACAGACAGATGGCCAGACAGAGAAATATCACCTACCACTGGACTGACAGATGGCCAGACAGAGAAATATCACCTACCGCTGGACAGAGATGGCCAGACAGAGAAATATTACCTACCACTGGACTGAGAGATGGCCAGACAGAGAAATATTACCTACCGCTGGACAGAGACGGCCAGACAGAGAAATATTACCTACCGCTGGACAGAGATGGCCAGACAGAGAAATATCACCAACCACTGGACTGACAGATGGCCAGACAGAGAAATATTACCTACCGCTGGACAGAGATGGCCATACAGAGAAATATCACCAACCACTGGACTGACAGATGGCCAGACAGAGAAATATTACCTACCGCTGGACAGAGATGGCCAGACAGAGAAATATCACCTATCGCTGGACAGAGATGGCCAGACAGAGAAATATTACCTACCACTGGACAGACAGAGACAGGAGTCTTGTTACAATGGGACAGACAGAGACAGGAGTCTTGTTACAATGGGACAGACAGAGACAGGAGTCCTGTTACAATGGGACAGACAGAGACAGGAGTCCTGTTACAATGGGACAGACAGAGACAGGAGTCCTGTTACAATGGGACAGACAGAGACAGGAGTCCTGTTACAATGGGACAGACAGAGACAGGAGTCTCGTTACAATGGGACAGACAGAGACAGGAGTCTTGTTACAATGGGACAGACAGAGACAGGAGTCTCGTTACAATGGGACAGACAGAGACAGGAGTCCTGTTACAATGGGACAGACAGAGACAGGAGTCTCGTTACAATGGGACAGACAGAGACAGGAGTCTTGTTACAATGGGACAGACAGAGACAGGAGTCCTGTTACAATGGGACAGACAGAGACAGGAGTCTCGTTACAATGGGACAGACAGAGACAGGAGTCTCGTTACAATGGGACAGACAGAGACAGGAGTCCTGTTACAATGGGACAGACAGAGACAGGAGTCTCGTTACAATGGGACAGACAGAGACAGGAGTCTTGTTACAATGGGACAGACAGAGACAGGAGTCCTGTTACAATGGGACAGACAGAGACAGGAGTCCTGTTACAATGGGACAGACAGAGACGGGAGTCTTGTTACAATGGGACAGACAGAGACAGGAGTCCTGTTACAATGGGACAGACAGAGACAGGAGTCCTGTTACAATGGGACAGACAGAGACGGGAGTCTTGTTACAATGGGACAGACAGAGACAGGAGTCTCGTGGTGGATTTGCATTCTCAGATGCCGAGCGTTTAAACTTCAGTGGTTGGATCCAGACCAGCAGCATTCCATCCACAGTATAATGCCCTTTTCAAAGAGTTTCTCCATAGCACCTGATGAGTAACCTAATCCCCTGTCAAGGCAGGTCAAAACCCTTCAATTACTGACAACAACACCTCCATTTAGCAGATACAAAGTCCCATCACCAGCAGCCTAATTGATGTATCTATTCATGTAACTAGATGTAATCCCACCACCAGTATAACTGATTAATATAACTAGATGTAATCCCACCACCAGTATAACTGATTAATGTAACTAGATGTAATCCCAACACCACAGGTCTAACTGATTAATGTAACTAGATGTAATCCCAACACCAGTATAATTGGTGTATCTATTCATGTAACTAGATGTGACGTGGTTCCTTGGTTCCATCTCATGCCCTCCTACGGCTGCTGACAAGGCATGTCCTGCCAAGCAGAAATGCACTATGGTTACGTGTCCCATTTAGGGCACTGATCTAAAGTAGTGTACTATGTAGTGAATAGGATGCGATGTGGGACGCATGGTTTAAGCATAGGTCTACTGCAGCCACGGTCTCGTCCATGGGAACCTTCCAGAGCTTGTTCTTCTCAGACATTTCTGTCTTTTAGGAGGAGAACAACAGTCTGACTAACATACAGTCACTGTTCTCTCCTCTCTGGAGACAGGCAGTAATTAAAAACAAGAGATTTATTTCACGTTGATTCACTTAGTGGTATAATGAGATGGTCTATAAATGATATGAAGGGTGAGGTCTACTAGACTGTCAACGGGGGGTCGTGTTCAGTAGGACAAACTGTAGCAAAGGGTTTATCAACAGATAACAAACAACAACAAAAAAAGACTGTTCCTTATTTGACAAACTGTGCTGATCGGTACCTCCCAGGTTCACTCTATTTCGGGATGTTTCGTCTCCGTTTCCTGCCTACCGAATATGATCCTGTAGTCTACTCCTCCACTAACAGACCATCATTCACATCATGAATATGATCTTGTAGTCTACTCCTCCACTAACAGACCATCCTGTAGTCTACTCCTCCACTAACAGACCATCCTGTAGTCTACTCCTCCACTAACAGACCATCCTGTAGTCTACCCCTCCACTAACAGACCATCCTGTAGTCTACTCCTCCACTAACAGACCATCCTGTAGTCTACTCCTCCACTAACAGACCATCCTGTAGTCTACTCCTCCACATCATGAATATGATCCTGTAGTCTACTCCTCCACTAACAGACCATCCTGTAGTCTACCCCTCCACTAACAGACCATCCTGTAGTCTACTCCTCCACTAACAGACCATCCTGTAGTCTACTCCTCCACTAACAGACCATCCTGTAGTCTACTCCTCCACTAACAGACCATCCTGTAGTCTACTCCTCCACTAACAGACCATCCTGTAGTCTACTCCTCCACTAACAGATCATCCTGTAGTCTACTCCTCCACATCATGCCACGCGGGGAAATGTGGTTAACAACATGGATGGAATTCACGTATACATCTACATCAGGAGATGTGAATATGATGCACAAGGCCTGGATGAGGGAGATGCAGAGACATGCAGAACGAAGATGTTTCAATCTCACAGCTCGTAATTACAACAGAATCATTTCAATGCCTGATGTGGGAATAATTCCAAAGCAATGGCATTGTTGTGAACACAGGAATTCAAAAGCAAGAACCCAGGGTCATAAACGGTGTACTGAGTGGTTAAGTGTTGATAATAGCATAGCATTACCTTGTAACTGGTGGGTATGGTAAGTGCCTCTTCATAAAATAGATAGTTTGATAAACGCCAGCACATAGTTCACTGTAACAAGTACAGTCCGCCCACGACTGTTCTCAGTCACTCTCTCTCTGTTACTCTCTCAGTCACACTCTCTCTCTGTTACTCTCTCCATCACACTCTCTCTCTCTCTGGTGCTCTCTCAGTCACTCTCCCTCTCTCTGGTGCTCTCTCAGTCACTCTCTCTCTGTTACTCTGTCAGTCACTCTCTCTCTGTTACTCTCTCCATCACACTCTCTCTCTCTCTGGTGCTCTCTCAGTCACTCTCCCTTTCTCTGGTGCTCTCTCAGACACTCTCTCAGTCTCAGTCACTCTCTCTCTCTGGTGCTCTCTCAGTCTCAGTCACTCTCTCTCTCTGGTGCTCTCTGTCTCTCTCTCTCTCTGGTGCTCTCTCAGTCTCTCTCTCTCTCTCACTCTCTCTCTCTCTCTCTCTCTGGTTCTCTCTGTCTCTCTCTCTCTGGTTCTCTCTCTCTCTCTGGTTCTCTCTCTCTCTCTCTCTCTGTTACTCTCTCCATCATACTCTCTCTCTCAGTTACCCTCTCCATCACACTCTCTCTCACTCTCTCACTCTCTCTCTCAGTTACTCTCTCCATCACACTCTCTCTCTCACTCTCTTTCTCTGGTGCTGTCTCTCAGTTACTCTCTCTCTCTCTGGTGCTCTCTCAGTCACTCACTCTCTCTCAGTCACTCTCTCTCTCTCTCTCTCTCGCTCGGAATTCTTCCTCACACAGGCGCTGTCGCCCAGGCAACCTGCAATCCCATTAAGACCAGCTGGTCTGTTGAAGGGAGGGGCGTCCCTTAACAACCCCCCCCCCCTGCCCTCCTGAACTTTTGTATCACTTTAAACGAGCCAGAGGGAGTTTACTTTAACTCCCACACCATTTTCCCTCCAGACGGACGAGTGAGAGACGGAGCGAAAGGAATTTAGGGGTTAAAAGAGCCCTCTGCCCTGCGACCAGAAGAAGGAGGGGAGTCCAAAGCTCTTCGCCTCACACGTTGTGTTTTAACCCTCTGCGTGTGTAAAGTGTAAAACAATCCCATGTGTAAAGTGTAAAACAAATGAGATAAATATTGTCAAGTCAGATTCTGTGATTCGATTTCACTGCCAAGTATCACCTTAATAAATAAGAATGGACATTATCAGTGTTCAAGTATAACATGATAACGTGTGTCAGAAATAAAAGTCCTTCCTTGTCAGATGAAAGACGAGCTGTATCGTTTAGCTGTAGTGACAGAGAAACAGGAACATATGTACGTTATAGCATTACGGTCATCAGACAGACGCTCTTATCCAGAGAGACTTCCAGTCGGTGCAGTCATGTTAAGATCGCTAGGTGAGACAACCACACATCACTGTCATAGCAACACCGTGAATCACAGCAGATCTCCTAAGCCTGGTCTCACCCACAGTATCCTGGGAAATGGTCCCGCGGAACCAGAAAGAAGCCAAGCTATTAAACACAGTGCCGGGCTGTTAACAGAACACTGAAGTTTACTCTTGGTATGTATTGTGGCTTTACATTGTATCTGGGAGTGAATGAGAGACAGAGAACAGTCAGAAAGGCCACTAATGTGCTACGCTCTTGTTTTGTTTTTCAGAGAGAGGGAGGGAGGGAGGGAGGGAGGGAGGGAGGGAGGGAGGGAGGGAGGGAGGGAGGGAGGGAGGTGTTGCCATTTTGACCTTTACACCATTGACCCAGTGAGACTCAGAAGGAGATGTAGGCAGATCTGAAACACACACACCTTCCACACATACACACACACCTTCCACACCTTCCACACCTTCCACACACACACACACCTTCCACACCCACACACCTTCCACACACACACACCTTCCACACACACACACACACACACACACACACACACACACACAGCCTGCTAGTGCCATCAACACCAGCATCATCCTCAAGTCAACAAGCAGAGACTATCTTAAACCCTATTACCCTGCTGACAGACCCAACACACACAGCTTAGACCATATTACCCTGCTGACAGACCCAACACACACATCTTAGACCCTATTACCCTGCTGACAGACCCAACACACACAGCTTAGACCATATTACCCTGCTGACAGACCCAACACACACAGCTTAGACCATATTACCCTGCTGACAGACCCAACACACACATCTTAGACCCTATTACCCTGCTGACAGACCCAACACACACAGCTTAGACCCTATTACCCTGCTGACAGACCCAACACACACAGCTTAAACCCTGTTACCCTGCTGACAGACCCAACACACACAGCTTAGACCCTATTACCCTGCTGACAGACCCAACACACACAGCTTAGACCCTATTACCCTGCTGACAGACCCAACACACACAGCTTAAACCCTGTTACCCTGCTGACAGACCCAACACACACAGCTTTAATCATATTATAAACTGGGTGGTTCGAGCCCTGAATGCGGGGTGGAGGGTGGAGGGGATAGGACGGGGTGGAGGGGATAGGACGGGGTGGAGGGGATAGGATGGGGTGGAGGGTGAAGGGGATAGGGCTGGGTGGAGGGGATAGGACGGGGTGGAGGGTGAAGGGGATAGGGCTGGGTGGAGGGGATAGGATGGGGTGGAGGGTGGAGGGGATAGGATGGGGTGGAGGGTGAAGGGGATAGGGCTGGGTGGAGGGTGGGAGTCAGGCAGGGAGACAGGCAGGGAAAGGGGCAGAGAGACAGGCAGGGAGACAGGCAGGAAGACAGGCAGGGCCCACTCTCACCAGAATACACCTGTACCGGTTGACCCTTAATTAGGGCTACTACTAAGTGTTCCAGTTGAAAGTCAAAGAGCCTGTTTCCTTCAACCCCTGAATCCTAATTGCAGAAATCTTTCAGGACATTTAACTTGTGACTTATTGCTTTGTAGTTCCTTAGTGGAGTAAAGGGAGGCGGGCCTCTAGAGGCCCACATCAGTGAATGTGTTTGATCATGTTGATGTCTATACTGTCCAGACTGTTACTCAGTACAGGGAGGGGACTAGGTCTGATCCTAAATACTACCCTACTACATTTGACCAGAGCCCTATTCCCTATATAGTGCACTACTTTAGACCAGACACCGATGAATAGGATGCCATTTGGGACACCCTCTAAGCCTACAGTGGAAGGAGAGAGACGACTCTGGCTCTTCTACAATACAAGCAACAACAGCCTGTTGCGTGAGGATGAAGGTCTTTAAAATCCAATAAGGGTTGAATGTCGTTTCTCTGTTTCTATTCTCTGCACGCTGGCAGATCCATGGTCAGAGTCAGTCTTATTGTGGTTTACAATAACACACAGACCCCTCTCTCTCTCTCTCTCTTAATCAACCTCAGGATTGTCACGGAATAACAAGCCAATGACGTGGACTCACATGAACCCAGGTATTATGTTACTGTCCCACTACTACTCTGTTTCTCTCTCAGTCCTCCAGATACTACTCTGTTTCTCTCTCAGTCCTCCAGATACTACTCTGTTTCTCTCTCAGTCCTCCAGATACTACTCTGTTTCTCTCTCAGTCCTCCAGATACTACTCTGTTTCTCTCTCAGTCCTCCAGACACTACTCTGTTTCTCTCTCAGTCCTCCAGATACTACTCTGTTTCTCTCTCAGTCCTCCAGATACTACTCTGTTTCTCTCTCAGTCCTCCAGACACTACTCTGTTTCTCTCTCAGTCCTCCAGATACTACTCCGTTTCTCAGTCTCTCTCTCAGTCCTCAAGATACTACTCTGTTTCTCAGTCTCTCTCTCTCAGTCCTCCAGATACTACGGTTTCTCAGTCTCTCTCTCAGTCCTCAAGATACTACTCTGTTTCTCAGTCTCTCTCTCTCAGTCCTCCAGATACTACGGTTTCTCAGTCTCTCTCTCAGTCCTCCAGATACTACTCTGTTTCTCTCTCAGTCCTCCAGATACTACTCTGTTTCTCTCTCAGTCCTCCAGACACTACTCTGTTTCTCTCTCAGTCCTCCAGATACTACTCTGTTTCTCTCTCAGTCCTCCAGATACTACTCTGTTTCTCTCTCAGTCCTCCAGATACTACTCTGTTTCTCTCTCAGTCCTCCAGATACTACTCTGTTTCTCTCTCAGTCCTCCAGACACTACTCTGTTTCTCTCTCAGTCCTCCAGACACTACTCTGTTTCTCTCAGTCCTCCAGATACTACTCTGTTTCTCTCTCAGTCCTCCAGACACTACTCTGTTTCTCTCTCAGTCCTCCAGACACTACTCTGTTTCTCTCTCAGTCCTCCAGATACTACTCAGTCTCTCTCTCAGTCCTCCAGATACTACGGTTTCTCAGTCTCTCTCTCAGTCCTCCAGATACTACTCTGTTTCTCAGTCTCTCTCTCAGTCCTCCAGATACTACTCTGTTTCTCAGTCTCTCGCTCTCAGTCCTCCAGACACAACTCTGTTTCTCTCTCAGTCCTCCAGATACTACTCTGTTTCTCAGTCTCTCTCTCAGTCCTCCAGATACTACTCTGTTTCTCAGTCTCTCTCTCAGTCCTCCAGATACTACTCTGTTTCTCAGTCTCTCTCTCAGTCCTCCAGATACTACTCTGTTTCTCAGTCTCTCTCTCAGTCCTCCAGACACGACTCTGTTTCTCTCTCAGACCTCCAGATACTACGGTTTCTCAGTCTCTCTCTCAGTCCTCCAGATACTACTCTGTTTCTCTCTCAGTCCTCCAGATACTACGGTTTCTCAGTCTCTCTCTCAGTCCTCCAGATACTACGGTTTCTCAGTCTCTCTCTCTCAGTCCTCCAGATACTACTCTGTTTCTCAGTCTCTCTCTCAGTCCTCCAGATACTACTCTCTCTCAGACCTCCAGATACTACGGTTTCTCAGTCTCTCTCTCAGTCCTCCAGACACTACTCTGTTTCTCTCTCAGTCCTCCAGATACTACGGTTTCTCAGTCTCTCTCTCAGTCCTCCAGATACTACGGTTTCTCAGTCTCTCTCTCTCAGTCCTCCAGATACTACTCTGTTTCTCAGTCTCTCTCTCAGTCCTCCAGATACTACTCTCTCTCAGTCCTCCAGATACTACAGTTTCTCAGTCTCTCTCTCAGTCCTCCAGATACTACTCTCTCTCAGTCTCTCTCTCAGTCCTCCAGATACTACGGTTTCTCAGTCTCTCTCTCAGTTCTCCAGATACTACTCTCTTTCTCAGTCTCTCTCTCAGTCCTCCAGATACTACTCTGTTTCTCAGTCTCTCTCTCAGTCCTCCAGATACTACGGTTTCTCAGTCTCTCTCTCAGTCCTCCAGATACTACTCTCTTTCTCAGTCTCTCTCTCAGTCCTCCAGATACTACGGTTTCTCAGTCTCTCTCTCAGTCCTCCAGATACTACTCTGTTTCTCTCTCAGTCCTCCAGATACTACTCTGTTTCTCTCTCAGTCCTCCAGACACTACTCTGTTTCTCTCTCAGTCCTCCAGATACTACTCTGTTTCTCTCTCAGTCCTCCAGATACTACTCTGTTTCTCTCTCAGTCCTCCAGATACTACTCTGTTTCTCTCTCAGTCCTCCAGATACTACTCTGTTTCTCTCTCAGTCCTCCAGACACTACTCTGTTTCTCTCTCAGTCCTCCAGACACTACTCTGTTTCTCTCAGTCCTCCAGATACTACTCTGTTTCTCTCTCAGTCCTCCAGACACTACTCTGTTTCTCTCACAGTCCTCCAGATACTACTCTGTTTCTCTCTCAGTCCTCCAGATACTACTCAGTCTCTCTCTCAGTCCTCCAGATACTACGGTTTCTCAGTCTCTCTCTCAGTCCTCCAGATACTACTCTGTTTCTCAGTCTCTCTCTCAGTCCTCCAGATACTACTCTGTTTCTCAGTCTCTCTCTCAGTCCTCCAGATACTACTCTGTTTCTCAGTCTCTCGCTCTCAGTCCTCCAGACACAACTCTGTTTCTCTCTCAGTCCTCCAGACACGACTCTGTTTCTCTCTCAGTCCTCCAGATACTACTCTGTTTCTCTCTCAGTCCTCCAGATACTACTCAGTCTCTCTCTCAGTCCTCCAGATACTACGGTTTCTCAGTCTCTCTCTCTCAGTCCTCCAGATACTACTCTGTTTCTCAGTCTCTCTCTCAGTCCTCCAGATACTACTCTCTCTCAGTCCTCCAGATACTACAGTTTCTCAGTCTCTCTCTCAGTCCTCCAGATACTACTCTCTCTCAGTCTCTCTCTCAGTCCTCCAGATACTACGGTTTCTCAGTCTCTCTCTCAGTCCTCCAGATACTACTCTCTTTCTCAGTCTCTCTCTCAGTCCTCCAGATACTACTCTGTTTCTCAGTCTCTCTCTCAGTCCTCCAGATACTACGGTTTCTCAGTCTCTCTCTCAGTCCTCCAGATACTACTCTCTTTCTCAGTCTCTCTCTCAGTCCTCCAGATACTACTCTGTTTCTCAGTCTCTCTCTCAGTCCTCCAGATACTACGGTTTCTCAGTCTCTCTCTCAGTCCTCCAGATACTACTCTCTTTCTTAGTCTCTCTCTCAGTCCTCCAGATACTACTCTGTTTCTCAGTCTCTCTCTCAGTCCTCCAGATACTACTCTGTTTCTCAGTCTCTCTCTCAGTCCTCCAGACACTACTCTGTTTCTCTCTCAGTCCTCCAGATACTACGGTTTCTCAGTCTCTCTCTCAGTCCTCCAGATACTACTCTGTTTCTCTCTCAGTCCTCCAGATACTACTCTGTTTCTCAGTCTCTCTCTCAGTCCTCCAGACACTACTCTGTTTCTCTCTCAGTCCTCCAGATACTACGGTTTCTCAGTCTCTCTCTCAGTCCTCCAGATACTACTCTCTTTCTCAGTCTCTCTCTCAGTCCTCCAGATACTACTCTGTTTCTCAGTCTCTCTCTCAGTCCTCCAGATACTACGGTTTCTCAGTCTCTCTCTCAGTCCTCCAGATACTACGGTTTCTCAGTCTCTCTCTCAGTCCTCCAGATACTACTCTGTTTCTCAGTCTCTCTCTCAGTCCTCCAGACACTACTCTGTTTCTCTCTCAGTCCTCCAGATACTACGGTTTCTCAGTCTCTCTCTCAGTCCTCCAGATACTACTCTGTTTCTCAGTCTCTCTCTCAGTCCTCCAGACACTACTCTGTTTCTCTCTCAGTCCTCCAGATACTACGGTTTCTCAGTCTCTCTCTCAGTCCTCCAGATACTACTCTGTTTCTCTCTCAGTCCTCCAGATACTACTCTGTTTCTCAGTCTCTCTCTCAGTCCTCCAGACACTACTCTGTTTCTCTCTCAGTCCTCCAGATACTACGGTTTCTCAGTCTCTCTCTCAGTCCTCCAGATACTACTCTCTTTCTCAGTCTCTCTCTCAGTCCTCCAGATACTACTCTGTTTCTCAGTCTCTCTCTCAGTCCTCCAGATACTACGGTTTCTCAGTCTCTCTCTCAGTCCTCCAGATACTACGGTTTCTCAGTCTCTCTCTCAGTCCTCCAGATACTACTCTGTTTCTCTCTCAGTCCTCCAGATACTACTCTGTTTCTCAGTCTCTCTCTCAGTCCTCCAGACACTACTCTGTTTCTCTCTCAGTCCTCCAGATACTACGGTTTCTCAGTCTCTCTCTCAGTCCTCCAGATACTACTCTGTTTCTCAGTCTCTCTCTCAGTCCTCCAGACACTACTCTGTTTCTCTCTCAGTCCTCCAGATACTACGGTTTCTCAGTCTCTCTCTCTCAGTCCTCCAGACAAAACCAGATGAACAGAGAGAAATAGACAGAGAGACAAGACAGGGAAAAAGTTCAGTGAAACAGTTGAGTGTGGAAGTAATTTGGGCTTCTCAGGGTTGAACATCATTCTGAATGTTCCTCTGCTCTGGTCTGAGGGTTCGGCCTCTTTCTCTGAGAGAGGCTTGTATCTGACAGCTACATCCTCACACACATCACACCTTAGAGGTTTAGAGAGACAGAACAATCAGGTGGGCAGACTTGGGTTTCCAGAGCTCTCTCTCTCCTTTATCAAAGACACATTTTTCCACGGCGCTCCAGGGGAGGGTTGGAGAGAGAGAACGCCCCTGAAGCTACTGTGTGGGCGAAGGATGAGAGAGAGACAGAGAGACAGAGAGAGAAACCGGTTTCTGGAGATGACACGCTTCTCATTAGCAATAGATTGACAAATGAGAGGAAAGCAGAGGAATAGTCCTCAGCTTTGTCACACTGGCTAGTGTGAGGGATAGTCCTCAGCTTTGTCACACTGGCTAGTGTGAGGAACAGTCCTCAGCTTTGTCACACTGGCTAGTGTGAGGGATAGTCCTCAGCTTTGTCACACTGGCTAGTGTGAGGGATAGTCCTCAGCTTTGTCACACTGGCTAGTGTGAGGAACAGTCCTCAGCTTTGTCACACTGGCTAGTGTGAGGGATAGTCCTCAGCTTTGTCACACTGGCTAGTGTGAGGAATAGTCATCAGCTTTGTCACACTGGCTAGTGTGAGGAACAGTCCTCAGCTTTGTCACACTGGCTAGTGTGAGGAATAGTCCTCAGCTTTGTCACACTGGCTAGTGTGAGGAATAGTCCTCAGCTTTGTCACACTGGCTAGTGTGAGGGATAGTCCTCAGCTTTGTCACACTGGCTAGTGTGAGGAATAGTCCTCAGCTTTGTCACACTGGCTAGTGTGAGGAACAGTCCTCAGCTTTGTCACACTGGCTAGTGTGAGGAATAGTCCTCAGCTTTGTCACACTGGCTAGTGTGAGGAATAGTCCTCAGCTTTGTCACACTGGCTAGTGTGAGGAATAGTCCTCAGCTTTGTCACACTGGCTAGTGTGAGGAATAGTCCTCAGCTTTGTCACACTGGCTAGTGTGAGGAATAGTCATCAGCTTTGTCACACTGGCTAGTGTGAGGAATAGCACAGGTAGCCTGACACAGGCAGTACCATACCCACAGAAACACACAGCACAAGTGTGTACCCCACCCCAGTCAGGTCCTCAAGCTGCCAGACAGACAGACAGACAATACTGTACACAGACAGACAGACAGACAGACAGACAGACAGACAATACTGTTGAGTCGACAGACAGACAGACAGACAGACAGACAGACAGACAGACAGACAATACTGTACACAGACAGACAGACAGACAGACAGACAATACTGTAGAGTCGACAGACAGACAGAGTGACAGACAGAGTGACAGACAGACAGACAGAGCGACAGAGCGACAGACAGACAGAGCGACAGAGCGACAGACAGACAGACAGACAGACAGACAGAGCGACAGACAGACAGACAGACAGACAGAGCGACAGAGCGACAGACAGACAGACAGACAGACAGACAGACAGACAGACAGACAGACAGACAGACAGACAGACAGAGCGACAAACAAAGCGACAGAGCGACAGACAGACAGACAGAGCAACAGACAGAGCGACAGACAGAGCGACAGACAGACAGACAGAGCGACAGACAGACAGACAGACAGACAGACAGACAGACAGAGCGACAGACAGACAGACAGACAGACAGAGCGACAGACAGAGCGACAGACAGACAGACAGACAGACAGAGCGACAGACAGACAGACAGACAGAGCGACAGACAGACAGACAGACAGACAGACAGACAGACAGACAGACAGACAGACAGAGCGACAGAGCGACAGACAGACAGACAGAGCGACAGACAGACAGACAGACAGACAGACAGACAGACAGACAGACAGAGCGACAGACAGACAGAGCGACAGACAGACAGACAGACAGACAGACAGACAGACAGACAGACAGACAGAGCGACAGACAGACAGAGCGACAGACAGACAGACAGACAGACAGACAGTAACACCATAGTAATGCCATAAAGACTGACTGGGCTTGTCTTTGTTTCCGTGTCCAGACAGGCTTCATGTCAATTATTAATGATCTTCATTAAGTCGTTTCAACATCCCTCCCAGACAGTACCTACCACGCATCCCAAATAGCACCATATTCCCTTTCTAGTGCACTACTTTAGACCAGGACCCCCAGGGCAGTCAGGAACAGACACCACCAGCCTCCATCTAATATAGTAACTGCACAACAGTCCCTCATCCCCTGGAAATGACACTGCTGTTCGGAGATGTGGAGGACGACGAGGAGGAGGAGGAGAGGTGACTTGCTGTTTACTGATAAAGATAAAGTAGTTACCACATGGACATCCTAACAAGTTACTACACAGCAGCACATTCCTGCTAGGGTATAGGCCTAAACCACGC
>NC_048585.1:1430000-1442500 GCF_013265735.2 Oncorhynchus mykiss
TTCACAATAACAGCACTGACAGTTGACCTGGGCAGCTCTAACAGGACAGCAATTGGATGAACTGACTAGTGATGACAGTGCCAAGTTGAAAGTCACTGAGCTCTTCAGTAAGGCCATTCTACTGCCGATGTTTGTCTATGGAGACTGAGGACACAGCCATGCAATGTTATACACCCTGTCAGCAACGGGTGTGGCTGGAGGAGTCGAGTCCACTCATTTGAAGGGGTGTCCACACACATTATATATACAAAAGTAACTTAAAAAATGTTTAATTAAAGTCCCCCACTGTCACTACTCTGTTCACTACGTTGACATCAGCAAACCGCTCACCCACACCACAGTCTGCCATCTGCCCGGTACAGTTAAAACCGGGATTCATCTGTGAAGAGGACACATCTCCCCAGTGTGAAGGTGGCCATCGAAGGTGAGCATTTCCCCACGGAAGTCAGTTACGACGCCCAACTGTAGTCAGGCCAAGACCCTGGTGAAGATGACGAGCAGATGAGCTTGCCTGACACGGTTTCTGACAGTTTGTGCAGAAATTCTTCGGTTGTGCAAACCTACAGTTTCATCAGCTGTCCGGGTGGCTGGTCTCAGACGATCCCCGCAGGTGAAGAAGCCGGATGTGGAGGTCCTGGGCTGGTTACACGTGGTCTGCTGTTGTGAGGCCGGTTGGACGTACTGTAAAATTCTCTAAAAAGATGTTGCAGGCGGCTTATGGTAGAGAAAATTAACATTGAATTCTCTGGCAACAGCTGAGTTGGACATTACTGCAGTTAGCACGCTCCCTCAAAACTTGAGACATCTGTGGCATTGTGTTTAAGTGGCCTTTTATTGTCCCCAGCACAAGGTGCACATGTGTAATGATCATGCTGTTTAATCAGATTATTGATATGCCACACCTGTCAGGTGGATGGATTATCTTGGCAAAGTAGAGATGCTTACTAACAGGGGTGTAAACACATTTGTGCAAAACATTTGAGAGAAATATGTTTTTTTTTTTTATGCGTATGGAACATTTCTGGGAACTTTTATTTCATCTCATTGAAACATGATGTGTTTATATTTTTGTTCAGGATAAATAGTCTCACTTATCCGTCATCTTTCCCCTCCTCTTGAAAGCACAATATCACTCAGTACATAAAGAGAACACATTCTCTCTCCCAGACCCGGCTTCTGGGCCCTGTCCAATTTATGACATTTGGATTACATCCCAAAAACGGCACCCTATTCCTTGTATAGTGCACTACGTTTGACCAGAGCCCATAGCGAATAGGCTGTCATTTGGGATGCACTTTGTAGCAAGCGACAGCGCAGGCATTCCAACACACCAGAGGTGATGGAGTGGGTTAGTGTAACATTACAACAAACCAGAGGTGATGGAGTGGGTTAGTGTAACATTACAACAAACCAGAGGTGATGGAGTGGGTTAGTGTAACATTACAACACACCAGAGGTGATGGAGTGGGTTAGTGTAACATTACAACACAGAGGTGATGGAGTGGGTTAGTGTAACATTACAACACAGAGGTGATGGAGTGGGTTAGTGTAACATTACAACACAGAGGTGATGGAGTGGGTTAGTGTAACATTACAACACACCAGAGGTGATGGAGTGGGTTAGTGTAACATTACAACACACCAGAGGTGATGGAGTGGGTTAGTGTGACATTACAACACAGAGGTGATGGAGTGGGTTAGTGTAACATTACAACACAGAGGTGATGGAGTGGGTTAGTGTAACATTACAACACACCAGAGGTGATGGAGTGGGTTAGTGTAACATTACAACACACCAGAGGTGATGGAGTGGGTTAGTGTAACATTACAACACAGAGGTGATGGAGTGGGTTAGTGTAACATTACAACACACCAGAGGTGATGGAGTGGGTTAGTGTGACATTACAACACAGAGGTGATGGAGTGGGTTAGTGTAACATTACAACACACCAGAGGTGATGGAGTAGGTTAGTGTAACATTACAACACACCAGAGGTGATGGAGTGGGTTAGTGTAACATTACAACACAGAGGTGATGGAGTGGGTTAGTGTAACATTACAACACACCAGAGGTGATGGAGTGGGTTAGTGTACCATTACAACACACCAGAGGTGATGGAGTGGGTTAGTGTAACATTACAACACACCAGAGGTGATGGAGTGGGTTAGTGTAACATTACAACACACCAGAGGTGATGGAGTGGGTTAGTGTAACATTACAACACAGAGGTGATGGAGTGGGTTAGTGTAACATTACAACACACCAGAGGTGATGGAGTGGGTTAGTGTAACATTACAACACACCAGAGGTGATGGAGTGGGTTAGTGTAACATTACAACACAGAGGTGATGGAGTGGGTTAGTGTGACATTACAACACACCAGAGGTGATGGAGTGGGTTAGTGTAACATTACAACACACCAGAGGTGATGGAGTGGGTTAGTGTAACATTACAACACAGAGGTGATGGAGTGGGTTAGTGTAACATTACAACACACCAGAGGTGATGGAGTGGGTTAGTGTAACATTACAACACACCAGAGGTGATGGAGTGGGTTAGTGTAACATTACAACACACCAGAGGTGATGGAGTGGGTTAGTGTAACATTACAACACACCAGAGGTGATGGAGTGGGTTAGTGTAACATTACAACACAGAGGTGATGGAGTGGGTTAGTGTAACATTACAACACACCAGAGGTGATGGAGTGGGTTAGTGTGACATTACAACACAGAGGTGATGGAGTGGGTTAGTGTAACATTACAACACACCAGAGGTGATGGAGTAGGTTAGTGTAACATTACAACACACCAGAGGTGATGGAGTGGGTTAGTGTAACATTACAACACAGAGGTGATGGAGTGGGTTAGTGTAACATTACAACACACCAGAGGTGATGGAATGGGTTAGTGTAACATTACAACACAGAGGTGATGGAGTGGGTTAGTGTAACATTACAACACACCAGAGGTGATGGAGTGGGTTAGTGTAACATTACAACACAGAGGTGATGGAGTGGGTTAGTGTAACATTACAACACAGAGGTGATGGAGTGGGTTAGTGTAACATTACAACACACCAGAGGTGATGGAGTGGGTTAGTGTAACATTACAACACACCAGAGGTGATGGAGTGGGTTAGTGTAACATTACAACACAGAGGTGATGGAGTGGGTTAGTGTAACATTACAACACAGAGGTGATGGAGTGGGTTAGTGTAACATTCCAACACACCAGAGGTGATGGAGTGGGTTAGTGTAACATTACAACACACCAGAGGTGATGGAGTGGGTTAGTGTAACATTACAACACAGAGGTGATGGAGTGGGTTAGTGTAACATTACAACACACCAGAGGTGATGGAGTGGGTTAGTGTAACATTACAACACACCAGAGGTGATGGAGTGGGTTAGTGTGACATTACAACACACCAGAGTTGATGGAGTGGGTTAGTGTAACATTACAACACAGAGGTGATGGAGTGGGTTAGTGTAACATTACAACACAGAGGTGATGGAGTGGGTTAGTGTAACATTACAACACACCAGAGGTGATGGAGTGGGTTAGTGTAACATTACAACACAGAGGTGATGGAGTGGGTTAGTGTAACATTACAACACACCAGAGGTGATGGAATGGGTTAGTGTAACATTACAACACAGAGGTGATGGAGTGGGTTAGTGTAACATTACAACACACCAGAGGTGATGGAGTGGGTTAGTGTAACATTACAACACAGAGGTGATGGAGTGGGTTAGTGTAACATTACAACACAGAGGTGATGGAGTGGGTTAGTGTAACATTACAACACACCAGAGGTGATGGAGTGGGTTAGTGTAACATTACAACACACCAGAGGTGATGGAGTGGGTTAGTGTAACATTACAACACAGAGGTGATGGAGTGGGTTAGTGTAACATTACAACACAGAGGTGATGGAGTGGGTTAGTGTAACATTCCAACACACCAGAGGTGATGGAGTGGGTTAGTGTAACATTACAACACACCAGAGGTGATGGAGTGGGTTAGTGTAACATTACAACACAGAGGTGATGGAGTGGGTTAGTGTAACATTACAACACACCAGAGGTGATGGAGTGGGTTAGTGTAACATTACAACACACCAGAGGTGATGGAGTGGGTTAGTGTGACATTACAACACACCAGAGGTGATGGAGTGGGTTAGTGTAACATTACAACACAGAGGTGATGGAGTGGGTTAGTGTAACATTACAACACAGAGGTGATGGAGTGGGTTAGTGTAACATTACAACACACCAGAGGTGATGGAGTGGGTTAGTGTAACATTACAACACAGAGGTGATGGAGTGGGTTAGTGTGACATTACAACACAGAGGTGATGGAGTGGGTTAGTGTAACATTACAACACACCAGAGGTGATGGAGTGGGTTAGTGTAACATTCCAACACACCAGAGGTGATGGAGTGGGTTAGTGTGACATTACAACACACCAGAGGTGATGGAGTGGGTTAGTGTAACATTACAACACACCAGAGGTGATGGAGTGGGTTAGTGTAACATTACAACACACCAGAGGTGATGGAGTGGGTTAGTGTAACATTACAACACAGAGGTGATGGAGTGGGTTAGTGTAACATTCCAACACACCAGAGGTGATGGAGTGGGTTAGTGTAACATTACAACACACCAGAGGTGATGGAGTGGGTTAGTGTAACATTACAACACAGAGGTGATGGAGTGGGTTAGTGTAACATTACAACACACCAGAGGTGATGGAGTGGGTTAGTGTGACATTACAACACAGAGGTGATGGAGTGGGTTAGTGTAACATTACAACACACCAGAGGTGATGGAGTGGGTTAGTGTGACATTACAACACAGAGGTGATGGAGTGGGTTAGTGTGACATTACAACACAGAGGTGATGGAGTGGGTTAGTGTAACATTACAACACAGAGGTGATGGAGTGGGTTAGTGTGACATTACAACACACCAGAGGTGATGGAGTGGGTTAGTGTAACATTACAACACACCAGAGGTGATGGAGTGGGTTAGTGTAACATTACAACACAGAGGTGATGGAGTGGGTTAGTGTAACATTACAACACACCAGAGGTGATGGAGTGGGTTAGTGTAACATTACAACACAGAGGTGATGGAGTGGGTTAGTGTAACATTACAACACACCAGAGGTGATGGAGTGGGTTAGTGTAACATTCCAACACACCAGAGGTGATGGAGTGGGTTAGTGTAGCATTACAACACACCAGAGGTGATGGAGTGGGTTAGTGTAACATTACAACACACCAGAGGTGATGGAGTGGGTTAGTGTAGCATTACAACACACCAGAGGTGATGGAGTGGGTTAGTGTAACATTACAACACAGAGGTGATGGAGTGGGTTAGTGTAACATTACAACACACCAGAGGTGATGGAGTGGGTTAGTGTAGCATTACAACACACCAGAGGTGATGGAGTGGGTTAGTGTAACATTACAACACAGAGGTGATGGAGTGGGTTAGTGTGACATTACAACACACCAGAGGTGATGGAGTGGGTTAGTGTAACATTACAACACAGAGGTGATGGAGTGGGTTAGTGTAACATTACAACACACCAGAGGTGATGGAGTGGGTTAGTGTAACATTACAACACACCAGAGGTGATGGAGTGGGTTAGTGTAACATTACAACACAGAGGTGATGGAGTGGGTTAGTGTGACATTACAACACACCAGAGGTGATGGAGTGGGTTAGTGTAACATTACAACACACCAGAGGGGATGGAGTGGGTTAGTGTAACATTACAACACAGAGGTGATGGAGTGGGTTAGTGTAACATTACAACACACCAGAGGTGATGGAGTGGGTTAGTGTAGCATTACAACACACCAGAGGTGATGGAGTGGGTTAGTGTAACATTACAACACAGAGGTGATGGAGTGGGTTAGTGTAACATTACAACACACCAGAGGTGATGGAGTGGGTTAGTGTAACATTACAACACACCAGAGGTGATGGAGTGGGTTAGTGTAACATTACAACACAGAGGTGATGGAGTGGGTTAGTGTAACATTACAACACAGAGGTGGTGGAGTGGGTTAGTGTAACATTACAACACAGAGGTGATGGAGTGGGTTAGTGTAACATTACAACACAGAGGTGATGGAGTGGGTTAGTGTAACATTACAACACAGAGGTGATGGAGTGGGTTAGTGTAACATTACAACACACCAGAGGTGATGGAGTGGGTTAGTGTAACATTACAACACACCAGAGGTGATGGAGTGGGTTAGTGTAACATTACAACACACCAGAGGTGATGGAGTGGGTTAGTGTAACATTACAACACAGAGGTGATGGAGTGGGTTAGTGTAACATTACAACACAGAGGTGATGGAGTGGGTTAGTGTAACATTACAACACAGAGGTGATGGAGTGGGTTAGTGCAACATTGGTATCAGTGTGAATGCCCTCTTACTATGAGGCCCGCTGTGGAATGAGTACAGCTACGTTCTCCTCCTCCTCCTCTCTCTCACCCCTCCTCCTCTCTCTCACCCCTCTGATCCTCCCTCTAATATCCCCTCTCTCTGTACTTCCTCTGTTTCCCTCTCTATCCCCCCCTCCTCTCTCTCTCTCACCCCTCCGATCCTCCCTCTAATATCCCCTCCTCTCTCGCTATCTCACCCCTCCTCCCCTCTCTCCCCTCCTCCTCTCTCTCACCCGTCCTCCTCCTCTCTCTCCCCTCCTCCTCCTCTCTCACCCCTCCGATCCTCCCTCTAATATCTCCTCTGTTTCCCTCTCCCTCTCTCACCCCTCCTCATCTCTCTCCCCTCCTCCTCCCTCTCATCCTCCCTCTAATATCCCCTCTATACCTCCTCTCAGTTTCCCTCTCCCCTCCTCCTCTTGTCTCCCCTCCTCCTCCTCCTCCTCCTCCTCCTCTCCCTCTCTCCCCCCCCCCTTCTCCTCTCTCTCCCCCCTCCAATCCTCCCTCTAATATCCCATCTCTCTGTACCTCCTCTCACAGTCCCCCCCCCTCCCCTCTCTCTAACCCCTCCCTGGTTTACCAGTCTCTAGAGAGACCTAGTACTATGTTCAGAGGTCCCGTCAAGGGCCAGCCACTTTCCTTTCTGAAATACCCCAGTCAGGATCAAAGCCCTGTGTCAGTCAGCCGTGGCCTGACATCTCTGTTAACCTTCAGGGAAGAATCTCAAATAAAATCTCTAGCTATTTGATCATCCTATACAGAGGGTTTGACTACGCTGTTGGATGATAGAGAAAAAAACAAGTGTCACTTTTTGCACGATTTGGAAATGGGAAAAATGCATGAACGATATGGAAAAATGCATGAACGATATGGAAATGATAAAATGCATGAACGATATGGAAATGATAAAATGCATGAACGATATGGAAATGATAAAATGCATGAACGATATGGAAATGATAAAATGCATGAACGATATGGAAATGATAAAATGCATGAACAATATGGAAATGATAAAATGCATGAACGATATGGAAATGATAAAATGCATGAACGATATGGAAATGATAAAATGCATGAACGATATGGAAATGATAAAATGCAGGGGCATTCATGACTTGAGGTAGTAGGCTGAACTGGGATCTGATTGGAGCAACATGACTTGAGGTAGTAGTCTGAACTGGGATCTGATTGGAGCAACATGACTTGAGGTAGTTGTCTGAACTGGGATCTGATTGGAGCAACATGACTTGAGGTAGTTGTCTGAACTGGGATCTGATTGGAGCAACATGACTTGAGGTAGTAGTCTGAACTGGGATCTGATTGGAGCAACATGACTTGAGGTAGTTGTCTGAACTGGGATCTGATTGGAGCAACATGACTTGAGATAGTTGTCTGAACTGGGATCTGATTGGAGCAACATGACTTGAGGTAGTAGTCTGAACTGGGATTTGATTGGAGCAACATGACTTGAGGTAGTAGTCTGAACTGGGATCTGATTGGAGCAACATGACTTGAGGTAGTAGTCTGAACTGGGATCTGATTGGAGCAACATGACTTGAGGTAGTAGTCTGAACTGGGATCTGATTGGAGCAACATGACCTTTCAGTTAGTTAATTGTTAGTTATATAAAAAATATGGATTGAAAATGACATGGAAAACACCCAAGAAAGAAATGATGATTCATTTGGCCATGGTGGTTCTAGCTGCATACCAATGGCATATTCTACCAGAGACCACACACACACACACACACACACTACACACACACACACACACTACACACACACATACACACTACACACACACACACACACTACACACACACACACACACTACACCGTTTGATGATAGAAAAGTGTCGGGAGGATGCTTTCCTGTCTGGCACATTCGTGACAATGTGGTGTGTGTGTGTGTGTGTGTGTGTGTGTGTGTGTGTGTGTGTGTGTGTGTGTGTGTGTGTGAGAGACGCTCCGTCTCCCCCAGAGGAAAATAAAATATCCTCTCCCTCGGCTGAAACGGAGACGCCAAATATATTCACCCACATTCTCTCACCAGGGAAGCATCTGCACAGACGGAGAAGAGGACGAGGAAGAGGAAGAGAAGAAGAGGAAGAGGAAGAGGAAAAGGCAGGGGGTAAATTCACACTGTTTGCTGTCATTAGTTGAGTGTTTAATACTGGAGACGTTTCCTGGTTGTTTGAGAGCCCAGAGCGACTCAGATCTTCCAAGCTGCAGTGTGTCTGGGTCGACACTGTTCATATCTATCAGAGAGAAGTCAGGCAGGGCAGACCGACACAGGAGACCAGAGGCACAGGCAGGGCACCGACACAGGAGACCAGAGGCACAGGCAGGGCACCGACACAGGAGACCAGAGGCACAGGCAGGGCACCGACACAGGAGACCAGAGGCACAGGCAGGGCACCGACACAGGAGACCAGAGGCACAGGCAGGGCAGACCGACACAGGAGACCAGAGGCACAGGCAGGGCAGACCGACACAGGAGACCAGAGGCACAGGCAGGGCAGACCGACACAGGAGACCAGAGGCACAGGCAGGGCAGACCGACACAGGAGACCAGAGGCACAGGCAGGGCAGACCGACACAGGAGACCAGAGGCACAGGATGTGTCCCCAAATGAAACCCTATTCACAATCCTTGTCTAGGGAATAGGACTCTGGTCTACAGTAGTGCACTATATAGGAAATAGGGCTCTGGTCTAAAGTAGTGCACTATATAGGGAATAAGGCTCTGGTCTAAAATAGTGCACTATATAGGAAATAGGGCTCTGGTCTAAAGTAGTGCACTATATAGGGAATAAGGCTCTGGTCTAAAGTAGTGCACTATATAGGGAATAGGGCCCTGGTCTAAAGTAGTGCACTATATAGGGAATAAGGCTCTGGTCTAAAGTAGTGTACTATATAGGGAATAGGGCTCTGGTCTAAAGTAGTGCACTATATAGGAAATAGGGCTCTGGTCTAAAGTAGTGCACTATATAGGGAATAAGGCTCTGGTCTAAAGTAGTGAACTATATAGGGAATAGGGCTCTGGTCTAAAGTAGTGCACTATATAGGGAATAGGGCTCTGGTCTAAAGTAGTGCACTATATATGAAATAGGGCTCTGGTCTAAAGTAGTGCACTATATAGGGAATAAGGCTCTGGTCTAAAGTAGTGAACTATATAGGGAATAGGGCTCTGGTCTAAAATAGTGCACGATATAGGGAATAGGGCTCTGGTCTAAAATAGTGCACGATATAGGGAATAGGGCTCTGGTCTAAACTGTGATGTTCCCTCACAGTAACCAGGATCTGTGTTCAGCTCTAGAGAGTCTGCAGTAGAGGTCGACCGATTATGATTTTTCAACGCCGATACCGATACCGATTATTGGAGGACCAAAAAGGCCGCTACCGATTAATCGGCCGATTTAAAAAAATATTTGTAATAATGACAATTACAACAATACTGAATAAACACTTATTTTTACTTAATATAATACATCAATAAAATCAATTTAGGCTCAAGTAGATAATGAAACATGTTCAATTTGGTTTAAATAATGCAAAAACAAAGTGTTGGAGAAGAAAGTAAAAGTGCAATATGTGCCATGTAAAAAAGCTAACGTTTCAGTTCCTTGCTCAGAACATGAGAACATATGAAAGCTGGTGGTTCCTTTTAACATGAGTCTTCAATATTCCCAGGTAAGAAGTTTTAAATTGTAGTTATTATAGGAATTATTGGACTATTTCCCTCTATACCATTTGTATTTCATTAACCTTTGACTATTGGATGTTCTTATAGGCACTTTAGTATTGCCAGTGTAACAGTATAGCTTCCATCCCTCTCCTCGCTCCTCCCTGGGCTCGAACCAGTAACACAACCACAACAGCCACCACAACAGCCACCGTCAACCTCATCACCAGCAGTGTGGTGGAGGGCCGTCATCCTCACCACTAGCAGTGTGGTGGAGGGCCGTCATCCTCACCACTAGCAGTGTGGTGGAGGGCCGTCATCCTCACCACTAGCGGTGGTGGAGGGCCGTCATCCTCACCACTAGCGGTGTGGTGGAGGGCCGTCATCCTCACCACTAGCGGTGTGGTGGAGGGCCGTCATCCTCACCACTAGCAGTGTGGTGGAGGGCCGTCATCCTCACCACTAGCAGTGTGGTGGAGGGCCGTCATCCTCACCACTAGCAGTGTGGTGGAGGGCCGTCATCCTCACCACTAGCGGTGTGGTGGAGGGCCGTCATCCTCACCACTAGCAGTGTGGTGGAGGGCCGTCATCCTCACCACCAGCAGTGTGGTGGAGGGCCGTCATCCTCACCACCAGCAGTGTGGTGAAGGGCCGTCATCCTCACCACTAGCAGTGTGGTGGAGGGCCGTCATCCTCACCACTAGCAGTGTGGTGGAGGGACGTCATCCTCACCACTAGCAGTGTGGTGGAGGGACGTCATCCTCACCACTAGCAGTGTGGTGGAGGGACGTCATCCTCACCACTAGCGGTGTGGTGGAGGGCCGTCATCCTCACCACCAGCAGTGTGGTGGAGGGCCGTCATCCTCACCACTAGCAGTGTGGTGGAGGGACGTCATCCTCACCACTAGCAGTGTGGTGGAGGGACGTCATCCTCACCACTAGCGGTGTGGTGGAGGGCCGTCATCCTCACCACCAGCAGTGTGGTGGAGGGCCGTCATCCTCACCACCAGCAGTGTGGTGGAGGGACGTCATCCTCACCAATAGCAGTGTGGTGGAGGGCCGTCATCCTCACCACCAGCAGTGTGGTGGAGGGCCGTCATCCTCACCACCAGCAGTGTGGTGGAGGGCCGTCATCCTCACCAATAGCAGTGTGGTGGAGGGACGTTATTTTTTTAACAGCTCCGCCCCTTTAAGGTCGATGAGCTCTAAATGACACTGAATTGTTGTCAAAAACAAATGGCTGGAATTTCAACCTGTTCGGGTGACATGGAACTTTTGGCCCATATCATGACGTCACAATGTCATCTGATTATAATAGACCAATGACTGTTCATCTGGGTCAGGAGGTTCCCCAACTGGTTACCCAAACACCAGGAAATCAGCTGCAAGGGGTGTTTATTTTGGTCATCTGTTCCCAAGTATTCTCACCCATAATAGAAGCACGTGATCATACACAAAATGTAACCAAGGTTTGAAATGATTATGTTACATTGAAATATTATATCTGGAGGTCAATTTGCAGTCTACCAATTATCTGTAATTATTGTTCCGGCCCCCCAACCATCAGCTCGAGAAATAATCATCCCTCGGCTGAATCTAGCTGATGATCTATGCTCTCGACCATCCATCAGCCAATCAGGTCTTCAGTGTTGTGTCCTAACGCCCAACATGATCAGAATGAGCATTTCAAGGACCAAAGGAGTCTCAGGGAAATACATTAATATATTTTGGCATTATTTTTATTTAAATAAAACACACAATGATTTATTAGACACACGGGAATG
Organism: Oncorhynchus mykiss; assembly: GCF_013265735.2. NCBI lineage: Eukaryota > Metazoa > Chordata > Actinopteri > Salmoniformes > Salmonidae > Oncorhynchus > Oncorhynchus mykiss. The sequence continues at coordinate 1,441,942 of NC_048585.1, forward strand.
ATTAAAACTATTGTGTTTTACCAAGACTGGGGTCTTTAAAAGTCTAGGGAGCATTACTTTCCTCACACAACACAACGCTGATCAGAGTCCACATCTATTTATTTAACACATAACTTCTTGCTACTTCAGATCACACAGAGACGGTCTGGGACGGACGGACGGACGGGCGGACGGACGGACAGACAGAGAGCGAGAGACAGCGAGAGAAAGAAAGAGAGAGAGAGAGACAGAGAGACAGACAGACAGAGACAGCGAGAGAGAGAGAGAGAAAGAAAGAGAGAAATAAAGAAAGAGAGAGACAGAGAGAGACAGACAGAGAGACCAGGTGGTTGCTTGATTCATTATAAAAACTAACATTGATAAAGACAAACATCTGCAGATGAAAGACAACGGTTGGAGACAGTCACAAAAACACTGAAGAGGTTATAAACAGGCCTAATAACGCTGTCCAGGTCTCCTCTATGTAGCACAATGTCCACTACCTACTAGGAGCTCCCCTTCCCCACACAGCAAGCAGACATTTCCACTCCCAACGGTAAATCATGTAGAGGCAGAGAGA
>NC_048585.1:1445000-1505000 GCF_013265735.2 Oncorhynchus mykiss
TTCAGGATCATTTGAGTAAAGTGCATGAACACATTTCCAAGCCGTCTGATGTTGTTGCTCTCTCTCTCTCGACAGAACGAAGACACTCACACAGAGTAAACTCATTGACGACATCATGGAAAACATTACCGTTAAGAACCACAGCTAACAAACTGTCACTACAAACAAACAGAACTGTTTAGAAACTTACATTTCAATTGACTGACACCGAGCTTTCTTATCAGTGGTGTGATGTGTTATGTGCATGTTGTTCAACTCTGTAACTACGCGGAACAATAAAACAAGCTCGATGTCATTTGGTATAAAAACAGAAAATATAATGCGATCAGTCTAACACTAGAAAAACAAGTTGACTACTTTCTAGTTTATTTATTTATAGCAATATGATTGTAGCTATTCAGTTTCCAATGTCTGTATTGAAACCAGTGGTAGTGTTGTGCGGGATGTTTTGCTCTGATTCGTGTGGTTTTTAGCTGCGTACAGTAAGTAGCTGGATCAAATTAAATACAATTGTGGTGCCATAAAAATAAGCGATTATAACGCATACCAGTTCTTATCTTCCCATAGAAGAACATAACATTCGCTAGTAAGCTACGTTTATATTCTATAATAGTTAGTTACTCTACCTCGCAAACTAATATAATTAGCCAGCTAGTCACTTCTACTTGTTAATCAAACAGGAATCAAATGACATTTGAACAAACAGGAATCAAAAGACAGATGGCTAGTTGGCGAGAAATACATAATAACATGCAAGTTTAGGAGATACTTACAGGGGGAAAGCTTCGTGGGTAAACCGGAGATGTATTTCGGGAAATATTGCCACGAATCCCTTGTTGATGTGTTTAGGAAAGTTGTTAAATCCCTTCTCCTCACTGCTACAACCATCAGCAGCCCACATCAAAGTGCTTCACACACTCCCGTCCCTCCTCCGATCTGTCGCCCCGCAAAAATATTACTTTACGAACGTGACCAATGTGGCACTTTATCAGCAGCAATGTTATAAATAGCTCCCGCGCTGCCTTCCGACCTTGTTTTCTGTTCGTTTTGAAAATACCTAGTAACTAGTTAGGCGTGCTGAAGTTGTTCTCGCTGTCGCGCTGTCTTGTTGTAGTAAATCGCTCACTCGCCCAGCAACTCTCTCCAGCAGGCAGCTCCCCTCCCGGAGCTCAGGCAGTGCAGTGCCTCGATCTCGTCCCGAACACGCCAGTATGTATCCCCAGACTGCATCCGGGTCGAGTCGCAGTCAAATACTTTTCAAAGTTTATTTCAAAAGCAAAAACGTATTCTATCTTCTTTGAAAGCCTTACTATTCTCTTCCTGCTTATAAGCAGTAACTAACTTCTAGTAGACAGGGAATAGTCAGTCAGATCCTGGGATTTCCAGAACGGCACCAAATTGACAAAGGACCCAGACAGTAGGCTACATTACAAGTGAGCCTTAGTGAGCGCATGCCAGTGTAAAGCTTGAGGATATTTCTGAAGCAAACGCTGGAATATAAACAAGCATTCCTTCCAGAGCTCAGCGTCTATTTATTTAATGTCTGATCTTTGTAGGATCAGAGGCCAGGGCAGTCTCTGCATGCATGGAACGATTTATCTCCCTGTGTATGTGAAAGAGAGAGAGATTTATCTCCCTGTGTATGTGAAAGAGAGAGAGAGAGTTATCTCCCTATGTATGTGAAAGAGAGAGAGAGATGTATCTCCCTGTCTATGTGAAAGAGAGAGAGATGTATCTCCCTGTGTATGTGAAAGAGAGAGAGATGTATCTCCCTGTGTATGTGAAAGAGAGAGAGATTTATCTCCCTGTGTATGTGAAAGAGAGAGAGATAGTTATCTCCCTATGTATGTGAAAGAGAGAGAGAGATTTATCTCCCTGTGTATGTGAAAGAGAGAGAGATGTATCTCCCTGTGTATGTGAAAGAGAGAGATTTATCTCCCTGTGTATGTGAAAGAGAGATTTATCTCCCTGTGTATGTGAAAGAGAGAGAGATTTATCTCCCTGTGTGTGTGAGAGAGATTTATCTCCCTGTGTGTGTGAGAGAGAGATTTATCTCCCTCTGTATGTGAGAGAGATATATCTCCCTGTGTATGTGAAAGAGAGATTTATCTCCCTGTGTATGTGAAAGAGAGATGTATCTCCCTGTGTATGTGAGAGATTTATCTCCCTGTGTATGTGAGAGAGATTTATCTCCCTGTGTATGTGAAAGAGAGAGATATTTATCTCCCTGTGTATGTGTGAGAGATTTATCTCCCTATGTATGTGAAAGAGAGATTTATCTCCCTGTGTATGTGAAAGAGAGATATTTATCTCCCTGTGTATGTGAAAGAGAGAGAGATGTATCTCCCTGTGTATGTGAAAGAGAGATTTATCTCCCTGTGTATGTGAAAGAGAGAGATTTATCTCCCTGTGTATGTGAAAGAGAGAGATTTATCTCCCTGTGTATGTGAAAGAGAGAGAGATTTATCTCCCTGTGTGTGTGAGAGAGAGATTTATCTCCCTCTGTATGTGAGAGAGATTTATCTCCCTGTGTATGTGAAAGAGATTTATCTCCCTGTGTATGTGAAAGAGAGATTTATCTCCCTGTGTATGTGAGAGATTTATCTCCCTGTGTATGTGAGAGAGAGATTTATCTCGATGTGTATGTGAAAGAGAGAGATATTTATCTCCCTGTGTATGTGTCAGAGAGATTTATCTCCCTATGTATGTGAAAGAGAGATTTATCTCCCTGTGTATGTGAAAGAGAGATTTATCTCCCTGTGTATGTGAAAGAGAGATTTATCTCCCTGTGTATGTGAAAGAGAGAGAGATGTATCTCCCTGTGTATGTGAGAGAGATTTATCTCCCTGTGTATGTGAAAGAGAGAGAGATGTATCTCCCTGTGTATGTGAGAGAGATTTATCTCCCTGTGTATGTGAGAGAGAGAGATGTATCTCCCTGTGTATGTGAGAGAGAGAGATGTATCTCCCTGTGTATGTGAGAGAGATTTATATCCCTGTGTATGTGAGAGAGAGAGATTTATCTCCCTGTGTATGTGAGAGAGAGATTTATCTCCCTGTGTATGTGAAAGAGAGAGTCCTAGTATAGGTTTGTTCCTGTGGTCAGTTGAATATGTGCATTGTTAACAAGTCAGCCTAACAATACGATGACTAGGTCTCCATAGAACCAATGATGGAGAAGAAGATGGGGAGATTACAGGACTGTGGTCTGACATGGCCTGCGTCGTCCCAAATGGCATCCCATTCCCTATGTAGTGCACTACTTTTGACCAAGAGCCCCAGAAATAGTGCACTATAAAGGGAATAGGGTACCATTTGGGATGTCACATGGATGCTTCAAGCTGTCCCAGATCAGTTACTATTATACCTCGCGTGTCATTACCAAACACTGTAATCACATGGCTCTCCCTTTTCAATGTCTGAGCTGTACTGTAATTCAGTGTTAGGCTATGGTGCGTTCAACAAGGCAGAGAGGGAAAGAGTGAGAGGGAAAGAGAATGAGAGGGAAAGAGAGTGAGAAGTAAAGAGAGTGAGAGGGAAAGAGAGTGAGAGGGAAAGAGAGTGAGAGGGAAAGAGAGTGGGAGATCTCTTTGGAGATGTGTGGGTTCGAGGGCCACACAATCTGTTCAGTTGTACCCTCTAACTAACTAGTGGTATTGTGTGTTTTGGAAGAGTCTGAAATGAACAGTCGGCCATCTACTAAACTCACTGCAGCATTCACCATGTATTAGATGTAGATTTGACTCGGGAATTCCTTCTCATTAAAAAACTACAATGACAATTGAAGTGACATGCAGAATAAAGGAATGCTGGTCAATCTGTAATAATACAATACGCCATTAATGCTGCTATGCACCTGTTGTTGATGCCACAAGCCCCTGTCCTTCTTCACTCACACCTTGTTTCTAATTGTTGCCACCTCCCTCTTCCAATACAAACAATTGTTGCCACCTCCCTCTTCCAATACAAACAATTGTTGCCACCTCCCTCTTCCAATACAAACAATTGTTGCCACCTCCCTCTTCCAATACAAACAATTGTTGCCTCCTCCCTCTTCCAATACAAACAATTGTTGCCACCTCCCTCTTCCAATACAAACAATTGTTGCCACCTCCCTCTTCCAATACAAACAATTGTTGCCACCTCCCTCTTCCAATACAAACAATTGTTGCCACCTCCCTCTTCCAATACAAACAATTGTTGCCACCTCCCTCTTCCAATACAAACAATTGTTGCCACCTCCCTCTTCCAATACAAACAATTGTTGCCACCTCCCTCTTCCAATACAAACAATTGTTGCCTCCTCCCTCTTCCAATACAAACAATTGTTGCCACCTCCCTCTTCCAATACAAACAATTGTTGCCACCTCCCTCTTCCAATACAAACAATTGTTGCCTCCTCCCTTTCTCTTGGAATATAAAACAATTGTTGCCACCTCCCACTTCCAATAAATATTTGCTCATCGCCGCTCTCTAGTGGTGGTGAAAGGGTAATGCAGAGGCTGTATATTCATCAAACGTTACAGCGCTCCGGTCTCCTTACAAGGTAAACAACAGTTTAGCGCTCTCCAACAGAGATGAAAATGCCTGCTGTCGTTCTCGATCTTTTATCTAAATGATGATCAAGAAGTGAAGTCATATCAAAAGGGTCGACACATGTACTGATACCGAGACAGTTGGCCATGCCCAGGCTATCCACGTGTGTTTTAAGAGATCAATCCTTGACAAAATAATAATTTGCAAATAACCCTGAATAGCATCTAAGACATGTTTGATCCATCTGTTCCATCACATAGGAGAAATCAAAGAAAAACTGGTTTGAGTTTTACAGAAAAAAAGAAAATTAAAAATTAAAAACAGAAGCTCAAAACCTATTCACATTCAGACCAGTCTACACAGATGTGACATGTTGGCACTGAGAGCCATCTGTGGTAAATCTGAGTGGAATTGAGAGTGGGGTGAAACGAACATGGATTATCTTCAGTGTTCTTGTTTATTATGTACATGATCATATAAAACCATTCTGCTAGGCAGTGTTAAGTCTGGAATTCAAACGGAATGCCTCTACATGTCTCTATTGTTAGTGCAATCATCCATAATGATGTGAGGTCCTGTGGCAGGATGAGCATGGTGACAGTACGGCCAGGATGAGCATGGTGACAGTACGGCCAGGATGAGCATGGTGACAGTACGGCCAGGATGAGCATGGTGACAGTACGGCCAGGATGAGCATGGTGACAGTACGGCCAGGATGAGCATGGTGACAGTACGGCCAGGATGAGCATGGTGACAGTACGGCCAGGATGAGCATGGTGACAGTACGGCCAGGATGAGCATGGTGACAGTACGGCCAGGATGAGCATGGTGACAGTACGGCCAGGATGAGCATGGTGACAGTACGGCCAGGATGAGCATGGTGACAGTACGGCCAGGATGAGCATGGTGACAGTACGGCCAGGATGAGCATGGTGACAGTACGGCCAGGATGAGCATGGTGACAGTACGGCCAGGATGAGCATGGTGACAGTACGGCCAGGATGAGCATGGTGACAGTACGGCCCAGATAGTGGAGTCCATTCCAGGGACCCACCCGTACGACGAATATACACACGCATGACCAAGTCCCTCTGGAGTCATACACACACATGACTAAGTCACTTTGGAGTCATACACACACATGACTAAGTCACTTTGGATGAAAGCATCTGAGAAATGACAGATATTATATTAAGGAATTAAACAATCGTAAAATGGAGTGATATTCTGTGTGGATTCCAGACGAGGGCAATTTCCAAATCCATCCCTAGCCCCTCCTCCCTGGCACCTCCCTTTGCTCTGAAGGGGTTGGATAGGTGGAAGAAAAAAGGCGTAAACTCCATCCAGCCTATCAGAAATCGGGAAGACAAGGTGAGTCACAAGCACCATATTGCATCCACCTATCCAAACCCTTCAGATATACAGGGGTGCCTCGGGGAGATGGCCTATAGGTTGATTTGGAATTTAGGGTGTGTCTCAATTGTATATCCATGATTCATTGCGTCCTCTCTCATCTCCTTCTCAAAACACATAGGAAGAGAAGATCCAAGACAAGGAACCTCATATCTTGTGTTCCAATGAGTTTTGAGAAGGATGCAAGGAGAGAAGGTATGAGGAATCAAGAAAATACCATTGAGATTCACCCAGTGTGTGTGTATCAGTGGTCTTTGATCTGGTCCTCCTCCTCCAGCTTGCGTATCTCTCCCTTCAGGAAGTTGATGGTCTCTCTGCTGGCCTTCAGTCTATCCTTCAGGTCTGTGATCTCCTGACTGGTCTTCTTCTTCGCTGCTTCCAGCTTCTCCCGCGTCCGCAGCTCCAGCTCCGCAACTACAGACACAGGAAGGGTCAGTCACCAGTGATACTGTCCACTCAGCACTGCTGTGGTGTCACTGAACAATGAGGACAAAGACATTGGGTTTTATTGGCTGCCTTTACATAGGCAGTCCAATTCTGATCTCAATGGCAAAGGATCTGATTTGTCAAAAGACCAATAATTGGGTAAAAGATCAGAACTGGGCTGCCTGTGTAAACGCAGCCATGGACTTTTAATCTAAGCCCCTACTGCAGGGTTCCCCAACTGACGACCCGCTGGCCGAATTTAGCCCGCGGGTGGTTTTAATAGGCTCCCCAAGTTTTCTGAGCAATTATTTTTAATTGTTGGACATAAAAGACTAACAATACCAGGAAATCAGCTCCAAGAGATTTTCATTTGGGAAAATGTGTTCAAGTATTCCCATGTATGATAGAGAGATGTGATTATATATACACATGTAAGCCAGGTTTGAAATGGTGTTTTAGTCAAATATTATATCTGTTTGGGCTTCTTTGAGGTCAATTTGCAGTCTACAAATGATTTGTAATTATGTTCCGGGCCCCCAACCAGCCTCTCAAGAAAAAAAAGAGAAGAATCTAGTGGATGATGTCTGTAATTTGCATTGAAACACATTTGCCCGACGAGGGTTAAAAAAGACATAGCTAGATACAGTAGTTACTAGTTGCAATATGAATCTACAGGTACTAAATGTACAGGTGTGTGTGTGTGTGCTCCTCACACTCAGTCTCGTGCTTATAGGCCCCCAGGGTCAGTTGTCTAGAGGTGCTAAGGAGCTGTTGCATCATGGCTGTGGGGTCCTGGAAGATCTGAGAGAGGAACAGGAAGGACAGAGAGTTGAGACGGGGCCTCTCTGCTTTCTTTCCTCACCTTGGTTTCACTTCCTTTCTCGTGTCCTCTTCGGTTCACTGTTTGAAAAATAAATAAATAAAATGTCTCACCATTTCATCATAGAATTCAGAGACCACCGTCTTCTTGGGCATGGCACTGGAGTCAGACTGGAAGAGCTTCAGTAGGTGGTAGAGAGTCACCTATAGATAAGATAAGATAAGATAAGATAAGATAAGATAGATAGATAGATAGATAGGAGAGCCAGATAGAGAGAGAGGACAGACAGACAGACAGGCAGACAGAGACAGACAGACAGACAGACATTCATGTAACTGGGGGAACTGTATCATAAAAATAATGTAATTGTACAATGAAAATGTAAAGTCTCAAGTCCACTGTTATTAAACTATTGTTTTACTATTTTAATGTGTCCTAATTTAGAAAACATATTTTTTTTTATCACCTTCCTATTATGTTATTGTGTTAAGCACTCTGAAATTAATCCTCTGTTTAAAAAAAGGTGCTATAATAATCAAGTTTGATTTGAACGAGGTCCCTAAATGACATAGTCGAGCACCGCTCACCGGCCTCTCATTGGGGTCGATGAAAAATATCTTGATGATGATCTCAAACTCTCCCCAGCCCGTCTCTGTGATCTCGTACGGAGGCTTCGTCACGACTACGACGGATCAGAAAGAGAACACCATGAGCCCTACATTCATGACTAATTACATCACTGTTAATACGTGGATACATTACAAACTTTACCTCTGAGTGGATTCACGTAACTTTCATGTAGCTTGAACTGTATTTTCTTCACATATGCAGACATATCCTGGAATATAATTGGTCAGGTCAATACTGTATTATCCAATGATAATTATCATTATCATTATCCAATGAGACCTTGAAGTCAACACCATCCATTTTCCAAGATGACAGTTGAATTTACCTCGTTTCTGTATGGTTTCACGTACACAGACCATTGGTGAGTGTGTCCGTCCTCCTCTCGCTTCTTTCCAAAATACCGAGCAACGTTTCCGAATACGATGGGTTTGACGATCGTAACACCCTGTGGATAACAGACAAATGATGTTTTCTGCAACATCATGCAGATCAATGATGATAATATGGTGAACCGGCTGGCAGATAGTAAGAAGTGATGCGGTTTGATGCCTGCCTTTCCAACCGTGTCTTCACGACAAGCACTTCACTGACACGCTTCCATAGACTTATTAAAAATGAAATATATTATAATTAGGCAACACGCTTAGTTAAATTGTCTCTTATTAACATAAAACTTTTTATCGATCATATTATAGTTGCCGGTATCAAATATTATTGACATCCATCCCCTACCTTCACTCTACCCCCGGAATCTGGTCCAAATTCAGCCATCCTTTTAAACATAGTATAGAGACTAAACTCGTATATGTCACTATAGGACTCTTGCAGTAGTGATTTGGAACGTGTCATTTAATAAGATTGCCATTAAATCTACGGAAACAACACGATTTTACATTGTACACATTTCAAATTGCCAGCCAAACAAGCACCGGAAGTACGTTACATTGTTCTTGGTCCGATGTGAACACGGGAGCTAAAACGATTACGTTCCTCTTGTCTAATGTTCTGCTTTGTGCCCTGTAGTAGTAAATGTATTGCAGTCATATAGACTGAATTGTGTAAACCAATTTACAATCATCAAATAGTAAAATCCTAAACTAGCAAAACATGTAATACAATGTTAAACTATGCAATATATACAAAACAACAATAATACAACGACAATGTTTGGGGTGGCAGCTAAAATAAATACATTTTAGGAGCTTTAAAGACGGCATTATTAATGCCCCTCGGCAATATGGCGTGTGCATTGATCAGTTTAGTGAAGTATTTAGCAAATGTCAGGCAGATCTGCTCCCGTTTGCTCTCCAATGATTCCGAGGGCTTCCCGGGTAGCTGGTGAACGACCCGTTCCGAATTATTCTGCAGGCTCTCTTCTGGACATGAGTCAGGGGTCGAGTTATCATCGAAGCTAGGCCGTTTATACATAATCCCACATGCTGACGTCCACATCGGCTACTGAAATTAATAAAATGTTTAATGTGAGCCAAGGCTTTGGACTAGTTGTTTTTTTAATAAGCATTTCTCACCAACTGTAGCCCAAAGGCAGGCAGATGGCGATAACGAGTCGTTTGCAAAAATGAAACCACCAGACTACCACCTGCCAGCCTTTCGCCTACACCAACTGCTTTACACACGGTCTTGATCAGCTATTGACTTGTTTGCGATCGTTGCAATTTGGATAAATATATCCAAAAGCCTCATATCGTAACTAATAATCAGAATAAATGGAGTCACAATGTAGTTTCGATTCTTTTATTTTTTGAGAAGGCACAAGGTGGTACAAACTCAAGAGAACCTACTGCCTTTATTCTTACTGCAAATAGTGTAATAAATCAGATAATTAAAATAGCAATATAATCTGAAATAAACACACATTGACAGTGTTTTAGTCTGCAGTGTAATAATGCAATAATCAATCCTGTCTGATTTGAGACATTTATCTTGTATATTTGATAACAATTATCCATGTAATTATAGTTCCATCACTAATGATTTCCTTACTTTGCTATAACGCGAAGAGGAACACATTAAGTATATTGAATAGCTACTACTTCAGAACATTTGCAGCCGTCATTCTTCATGGATCTGGAACCGACGACTTACCTTCGGGTGAATGTCATGGAGCTGTAAATTAAATCAGGGCAAAAACAACTACAGCCTACTGTACAATTCAGCATTTGGTGTAAGTGTAACTATGAGTAAATTATATATAAAGAACATCAAGATCCTTGGGAAACTAGTTATAGGCCCTTCCTTTTTTTATCGTGTCAATCATACCTGAGAAAAAAAAACATAGTTTTAAGTTTGAGTAAAGTAGACCGTTACAATATTTTCACAAAACAGAAAAACTACAGACCTCAGTAATATCCTCCGGTCTTATTTCAGCCTTTATACATTGCATTCTATTGATTAAGTGTACATTTGATGAAGCCAAATCAGCAATGTCAGGAACAGTAACATTTGGCCTAATGGTTCACGGAGACCCGACATCAAAAGACGGAGAAAACTAGTTTATTGAAACCACTCAAAACAAGACCTGCACCTTAAAAAAAAAGTTCAATTTCCTGAACACGTCCGAGAGAGAAATTGATCAGTTTGATCTAATTGTAAAAAGTATTTGAAGGTAATATCTAAGATGGATGAATTATTATATGTACAAAATGACAACACTAATTGAGCATGGGTAACACTTGTCGACTGCGTATATATGTACAGTATCGACGTATCAAACCAGCTCCACTCAAATATTCAACCGGTTTGAAAAGACGTTGGGGCTGGAAAGCTATTCGTAATGATCTGCGAATAGGTAACAAAGCGTTGATAACCTTCCATTAGCACAATAAACATGGTATACTATCTACATAGAGCATTATGAATGCTTTACACCATATTCAATATCTCAGTGCATTTATACAATAAAATGCAATACAAAAGTCCCACGTATAAAAAAAAACCGGAAGTGTCTGTCATGCGAACTTTACCTGAAGGAGTACTTTCAATAACATACATACCATGTCAAACACATTGTTAAGTCCTCAAAATGCTCTTTGTAGCTAGTGGGCAATATTGATTAAAAACTTGGAGATATTTATGTGCCAATAGTTGGATGTAAAGTCTAACCAATAAAATTTAAAAAAATAATAATGTTTAGTTGACTGAAGCAGTTGTTTCAGTGAATGATTCGAAGCCACAATAGCCACCTAAATATCTATCTTCAGAGTGTCAACACAATGCAAGCAGGAGAGCACCACTAATGTCTATCAGGGCCATTTAGAAAATACATGGGAGTAGAGAGGTAGGTTTTACCGCCTTAAAACAGGCATCAATATCAGTTATTTTAATCTGGCAGACCAGTCAGTGCACAGACCCCTAGAAGCCAGGGAAGGATTGTGCTCTCATGCTTCACAAAATGGACACCTCACTTGAATACTCTTACTACTGTAATCCCCATCCATTTACTACACCCAGATCCTCACTACTGTAATCCTAATCCATTTACAATACCCAGACCCTCACTACTGTAATCCCCATCCGTTTACAATACCCAGACCCTCACTACTGTAATCCCCATCCATTTACTACACCGAGACCCTCACTACTGTAATCCCCATCCATTTACTACACCGAGACCCTCACTACTGTAATCCCCATCCATTTACAACACCCAGACCCCCACTACTGTAATCCCCAGCCATTTACAACACCCATCCCCTCAGCCTTGTCCCAGACCCTCACTATAGTGTAATTCCCCATCCATTTACAACACTCAGCCTTGTCCCAGACCCTCATTACTACTGTAATCAACCATTTACTACACCCAGCCCCATGGCCTGGTCCCAGAAGGGGATCCTACACAACAGGATCAATGCATTAGCCAGCTAACTTTGATAAATTACATTTGATTTTCTGGCTCATTAAAAAAGCTGAACTTAGATATGTGTTTTTGGTTGTGGAGTCAAGCTTCTTTTCCAATTAAAAAAAAAAGTTATTTCAGAATATTTAAGCAAATTAGCTGGCTAACACATTGGTCCTGCTTTGTAGTATACCGCTCAGGTCTGTATGCGTTTTAGCCAACTAGTCTAGCATTGTTATTGCTATTCAATGTAGTCAAGACTCTGCCAAAATATATACAGATCTGGGACCAGGCTACCACAAACCTAACTGGCTTAAACCAGTGGGATAAGCAACTCAATAAGAAGTAGTATATACAGATCTGGGACCAGGTTACCACAAACCTCACTGGCTTAAACCAGTGGGATAAGCAACTCAATAAGAAATCAGTGCAGTACATCAGCCAGCCAATCGGAGCACAAGTTTGCAGATAAGAGACCAATTCGCTTCACAGTAGTAGTATTGTCCAGATCTGTGAAGGTTGATCTATCACTAAAATAATTCCATACAAGTCAATAATTTTGTTCTACTTGTGTCATTAATATTAGGGTAATGAACCCTTGGAATGTACTTCCTGGTAACACGAAGAAAAAAAAACATGAAAATCAAGAAAAATAAAATAAAAAAATAAAGTTTTGCCCAAGTATAATCAAGTCCTGAATACCTCTAAAATCACTTAGCAAAGACATGGATTTTTACCTTTGGAATTAAAATGTCATACAGAAGTATATGGAGACTAAAAACAAACGTTTGTCAACAAGTAGCTACATTTTAAGTAGAACTTTTAGAACAAACTGATAAGTCAAAGATTAAAATATCTGTCACATGATCATTCAATGCATAAGAAGTTACGCTAAATTCAGTCAGATTTCACTAATTCTGGGCATCGGGACAAATACAAACTTTTGGTCAACTGTGCTTCATTTGGTCAATAACAGCACAACTTTGCAACTTAAGTGAGAGTAAATTTAAAAATAACTATTTCGTAAAATTCAACATGAAAAAATGTATGCAAGGCAAAAACGTACACATGTAAATTATTATTAAGTGTCAAAACCCCAGTAAACAAGTTTATTACAACACAGAATCTATTTTAATATTCAAAGCAGAGACATTTACAAACATTATCCTAAACGAGAAAAGTAGGGAGGGGCACGAGAGGAAATGAAGACGAAAAAAACAAAAAAAAAACCCTCCCTGTAAAAATCAGCTTTAACCTGACAAAATGTACACATTATAGCAGTCAAAAGTTGTCCGTTTTGGAATAGAGCAGGCAAATGTAGTCATTTGTTATTTTCGCTAAGCTTGAAAGAAGCCTGTCAACACAGGTAGGTAATCATTTTTTCATTCACATCAAATAAAATTTCAGTAAAATAAAAATAGCTGTTGAGAAGTTTTTTTTTTTATATACCATGAGAATGATTTTAAAGAACACTACTTATAACCTTACACAGCTGTGAGCGATTCCCAGGTAGTCAGTCCCCTGGTAACCATGGAGACACAGACAGAGAGAGAGAGGGGGGGGGGGGGGCTAGTTGACAAGGCGATCCTGATGTAGGGCCTGCTGGTTGTGAAGAGGCGTCCTCGTCCCTGTCCTCTTCCGTAGGCTGAAATGTGTGAAAACGAAGGGTGGAGTTTGGTTTGGGGCAGCCCAACAATATACAGTTTGTTGTTTGTGTCATATCCCCTCTAATTTTACAGCACACACACACAGACACACAGAGGACACTAAACAAATACATGCAGGCACTGTTCTTTCTAATGGTAGTCAACTTGTCAAGAGAGTGATTCCACATTACAGTGAGTAAGAACAACGTAGTGGCCCACAATGACTGACCCTGCTATACTGTTGAGATCTGAATTTAGAATGTACTGAAATGTGTCATGCACTAAGTACTCAACTCATTTCAGACAAGGTTTTACAATCAATTTGTGTGGATTGGATAAACCTGTTTAAATTGGTGCTCACAGAACATCTTATAATCTAGTCTGAAAGTCCATGGGCAGAAGATGGTATCGACAGAACGCTCAATCCCAACCCCTAGACCGAACGTACTTCTCAATATCTTTAGAGGATTAACACAGATGGACACAATGTGATATTAAGTCTACCTTGTCCTCTGATAGGTGGAATTCTCACATTTACTTCCACCTATCAAATCCTCTCAGATTTTCAACAAGTCCATAAAACCAAAAGGTGTTAGCGGCCAGTTTGGGGGAATCGGTCCCCTAGTCTGAGAGGTGACGAGGGCAATAGTTCTCCCCAAACATTAACGCGGATTTTACCGATTGGATAGGATTTAAAAACACATAGAAATAATAAATAGAACAGACGAGTCATTGACTTGAATGCAGACCCTCGTTCTAGTCATTCTACAGCTATGCATTTAAACCTATCCGATAGGTGAAATCCAATCAGATAACATTTGTGCCCGGAGCACTGGGAAAAGCAGAGGACAAACATGGTCAGATCTCCATAGAGGAATGGTATTATTACATCAGGATAAAATGTAGAAAAACACACCCTTATCCCTACACACATGTATCAGTAGTCTGAAACAACTCACACAGCCAGAGCCTGGCATGCACAGGATCAACATCACACTGACAATTCATTGGAGTTGCAAACCACATAACCATTCATTAATATTTCAGTTCATAGATCACCCCCCAGACAGTTTCAAACTGATACACCAGGTAAAAGGAATATTCTGTACGTTTTGGTTGTCAATGACAATTTACATTTATATATATTTTTTTTAACTATAGTTAATAGCCTAGTAGTAATTGTTAGTTTAATTGTTTATCAATATCATTTTTAAATCAAATTGAAGCCAGGTTTTGCTCAATTAGTGAATTTACATGGTGCATAGTTGGCAATATCACATTTTTTAAAAGTTAATACAAACCAACATGTCATTGAACCCCATCACCCTTCGCACAATCATTTCAGATCCATTGAGCATCTCAAAGGGCCCACAGCATCACCAAGACATGTTCTCAAAACACTTAACAATTAGAATTATAACTAATGGACTAAAGAATGTGACCAGTTGCTGTTTTTGGTACTAACTTCCTGCAGAGTCTATTTTTGCTGGAGACATTGAACGAGTTTAAGGTGGTCAAAATGAACCTTCTTGAGATGGTGTGGACACCAATGAGTGTTTTAGGAACCACATGATGTGTAGTTGTGAAGGATGAACACACCAGAGAGAGAGAGAGAGACAGTTAAAAACAGACGCAGAAATATGTTATCAGGAAATCAGCGCTGCTTTCTCCATGCCTGCAAAACATCACTGACACCTATAGACAAAATTGGAAAAATAGCTAGTCATTTCTTCCCTGTAAGCGGGCACATATGATCCCAACGCTAAATGAAACAAAATGTTGAGGATCTGTGAACATAGATTGACAGGTAGTAAGCGTAGATCAAAGCATTTCCTTTACCATGAAGTGAGACCAATAGGAGTACAGGTTAATAAAGTAACCTCTCTTCACTTGGTTTCCTTGTCATTTAAAAAGTAATGACCAAACCTTTTAGATTGATTTTGTGAGTTGTATTATTTAAAAGTCTTACATTTATTTGAATAATTTAACAAAATGCTATTGCCATTTAAAAATGGGAGGGGGAGGGGGGTGGGGTGATTCAGAGAAGTTACTGCAATCAAACATGTACATTCCAAAGGAGTTTTCCCATTTAATGCAAGCATGGAGTCACTACTCAGCAAACTAACCAATCCAATACAAAATAACATATATCAGTTACCGGTAACACAGATGTTGGGGTATACATTCAAATCACTACTGGGATTTACAAACGGCAACATTAAATTTGAGACAAATACCACAATTATTTTCGTGACTTCACCATTTCAGTGAAACACCCATCGACCTTCAATTCCTACAAGATATTTGGTGCCAAGTCAAAATTGTCTGGCTGTCTATTTCAAACTACAGCCTAAAAACAAGACAACCGACAGTGAAATCTCGAGATCCACTTCAAAATAGGTGTACCATTAGAAACATTAAAATATCCACATTAACAAAATGGCTGCCGTTGAATTGTGGACAATAGTGATGATTCTTTAGTCCTCATTGACATATCAGATAAGTGCTGTACCTGTATGGATTGATATTATCAGCATATTTTCCAAGTACTCTACCCTCTGGCAAAAATATTTTATGGTTTTCTTATTCGTTTACGGGATCAGCACATTGTGACGCCCAGTATTAAGGGAAGAATAGTAATCAAATTGGCCTCACATTTACACGCAAACAGACATTGCTAGGGCCCTATAAAATCAATTGAACATTTTCCGTGTGTGTGTGTTATATATATAAAAAATAAAAACATTCTATGTTTAAAACAGGAGACCAGAAATTTACATTTTTGGGTGTAGTTACCCTTTAATTCAACTGTGCACCAGTATTTTGGGGTGTAGTTACCCTTTAATTCAACTGTGCACCAGTATTTTGGGGTGTAGTTACCCTTTAATTCAACTGTGCACCAGTATTTTGGGGTGTAGTTACCCTTTAATTCAACTGTGCACCAGTATTTTGGGCTGTAGTTACCCTTTAATTCAACTGTGCACCAGTGAGCGTCACTGTTTGACGAGTGATGTTTCTGTAGCACCTCATGCGATTGCAGAGTTTGCTAAACAAATGGCCAGTGGATTTATGCAAATATTCACGATACCATTCTGCCAAGTAAATATTAACTACAGAGAAGCCCGTGTTTAACCGAGAATGTTTTTGGGGAAAACCTTTCCATCTACCAGAAGACTGTCGTGGTTATATTAGCATCATCACTAACGGCTTAACAAAGTGGTGGACAGTCGCGGACAGACCAGACACTGACGTTTCCTCTTCAGAAAGTTAAAGAAAAATAAGACTCACTGATGCATTTCATTCATATTTTATGATGATCTTGGACCCATTTAGTCGACGCCCCACCGGCCCCGACCCATTTAGTCGACGCCCCACCGGCCCCGACCCATTTAGCCGACGCCCCACCGGCCTCGACCCATTTAGTCGACGCCCCACCGGCCTCGACCCATTTAGTCGACGCCCCACCGGCCCCGACCCATTTAGTCGACGCCCCACCGGCCCCGACCCATTTAGTCGACGCCCCACCGGCCCCGACCCATTTAGTCGACGCCCCACCGGCCCCGACCCATTTAGTCGACGCCCCACCAGCCCCGACCCATTTAGTCGACGCCCCACCGGCCCCGACCCATTTAGTCGACGCCCCACCGGCCCCGACCCATTTAGTCGACGCCCCACCGGCCCCGACCCATTTAGTCGACGCCCCACCAGCCCCGACCCATTTAGTCGACGCCCCACCGGCCCCGACCCATTTAGTCGACGCCCCACCGGCCCCGACCCATTTAGTCGACGCCCCACCGGCCCCGACCCATTTAGTCGACGCCCCACCAGCCCCGACCCATTTAGCCGACGCCTCACCAGCCTCGACACATTTAGCCGACGCCCCACCAGCCCCAACCCATTTAGTCGACGCCCCACCAGCCCCGACCCATTTAGTCGACGCCCCACCGGCCCCGACCCATTTAGTCGACGCCCCACCGGCCCCGACCCATTTAGTCGACGCCCCACCGGCCCCGACCCATTTAGTCGACGCCCCACCAGCCCCGACCCATTTAGCCGACGCCTCACCAGCCTCGACACATTTAGCCGACGCCCCACCAGCCCCAACCCATTTAGTCGACGCCCCACCAGCCCCGACCCATTTAGTCGACGACCCCGACCCATTTAGTCGACGCCCCACCAGCCTCGACCCATTTAGCCGATGCCCCACTAACCCCGACACATTTCGTCGACGCCCCACCAGCCTCGACACATTTCGTCGACGCCCCACCCACGTCCCACTAGCCTCGACCCATTGGTTCATTCCGTTTTAATGTCTGGATTCTGTGGTTCTGTCCACATTCTCCACAACGTGGATTTTACAGGGCCCTACACTGCCATGAAGTGTGTATATATATAATATATAACCCCATGTTACCATCAAGGTACACAAAATGGATCAAAAAAACCTGAGCCATCATTTTTTTGGAAATCAATCCTTCAATGTTATGGAAAAAACGCACAAAAAATAAAATGGCACATACAGAAATGATATATGTAAAAGGTTAAAAACTGTGTTAATCTAATGTTAACAGCACCAAAAGCAGTAGCAACACTCAAAATGGTCTGTTGTACAAAAAACGGGGCTTTAGAGTGAAGACCAACTACGCTACAGGAGACATAGCGGGCTAGTTACCACATTCCTATCGACCGTCAAGGGAGTAAGACCAGATAACTATATGCCTAAAAATTAATATAGACAAAACATTTTACCAGCTTGATATTAATGTCATTAATTATACAAAAACATTAACAAAAATTATTTTTCTTCAAGACCACCAATTTCAGCATGATAAAATTACAAATATGGCACAGATATGTGTCAAGTTCACAGACGATAATACCAAAATCCTTTCCATTATTTAAACCCCAAAACCATACTTTGGCTTATATTAGAGAACTGAGAGTGGTTTTAAAATAGTTTAGACATTTCAAATTTGCATGTAACCATTACCTCAGGTTAGCAAGAGTCAGAACCACCTACAGTTTTGGTCATCATTTGGTGGCCTACAAAACAACTCATACAAACAACCCCCTTAAGTTGTACCGTCACAGAGTTCAACCTTTGACCCCTGCAAAATGTAGACTAATCATTTCTTGGCACATTGTGGCATCAGGTGTCAAAGAAACCCTTCAATAAACAATTGGCATATTTTTACAACCTTTCACAGGTGTTGATCATTTGTCATAAAGTACTTTTTCCAACTTAAAAGAGATTTAAAACATTTTCAAGCTTACCAGGGCTTCCATATAAAACGCCCCCTACAACACACACTCATGCAGTAGAAGCCTGACGACACAGTCAATGTTCAAAGGATGAAAGTAAAAAAAAAAACAGTCAAAACCTACAAAAAAGTTTCAGACAAATAATATATATTTACACACATGGCAGCAATGAGTCAGTTCTGGTCAAGACTACAATAATGACCGCTGGAACAATGCCTTTACCTACCACCTCCACCTACCGTCGGGCTCCGCAGGGCGCGTCAAGTCCCGCTCGTGGGCCTCTTGTTCTGGGCCGTAGCGACCTGGCCCCTGGCCTGCATTAAGCTGAGGGAGAAGAGTGGGTGACATGGTTACGGGTAAGGAGTTTGAACGGGGAAATACACACCTCCGCTAACGATGTCGGTACTCCCTCTCACGGTCTCTTTCTCGTTCTCGTTCTCTGTCCCCGCGGTGCCTCTCTCTCTCCCGGCTGCGTTCGCGGTAGTAGTCCTCGTGGCGGTCGCGGCTACGGGACTTGTGGCGCCGGCTCTTCTCCCGGGATCGGCTGTGGTCACGCTCCCTCGACCTCTCGCGTCTTTTGGGGGCAGAACTTACATTCATACATCAAACTCTTAACCAACCGCCAAAGCAGGTCTGTCCATCGGCCAAAACCATCAATAATTTCATAAACAATAACGTCACCAATACAACTGTCACTAACACTTTGACCTGTCAATCAATTACATTTGAGACAGTATTACCCAGACTGTTTTATAATAAGTGCATTGAACTACAGTTGGTAAAACATCACAATCATTCCCAGTCAATAAGAACAGAATAGTACAGGAATACAGGCACAATGACTAGCAGGTAGCGAACATCATCCTGAATTATCAGACGACACCTTCAATTCATTCACTTCTCTCAGTTGTCTGTTATAACAACCAGGGTTGGAGTCAAATTGGTTCATTCCCTTATAATTCCAGTCAATTCAGAAAGTAAACCATATTAAAACTCAAGAAGAAATTGAATTACTGTGTGCTCCCTGAATTGAAACGGAACTGCCCCCCCCCCCCCCCTGAAATTAAATGGAACTGACCCCCCCCCCCCCCCCCCCCCGAATTTAAATGGAACTGACCCCCCCCCCCCCCGCCCCCGAATTTAAATGGAACTGACCCCACCCCCCCCCGAATTTAAATGGAACTGACCCCCCCTCCCTGAATTGAAAATTGAAATGGAACTGCCCCCCCCCCCTCCCTCCCTGAATTGAAAATTGAAATGGAACTGCCCCCCCCCTCCCTGACAGGAACCACAGGAGAATGAGGAAGAGGTTGTATTTACCTGGAGGCAGAGCCGTAGGACTTGTTCTCGATGCCGTGGAGACAGTCCTGTAGAGAGCTGATGAGAACTTTACAGCGGTCGTCAGCAGAGACCTTAGACTGCTTGATCAGAGAGATGGCTGTCACCAGAGTCTCTATGGCACTGCCGTAGTCAGCTGATGGAGAGAGGAAGACATTAACATCACATGGTACAGCTCAGACACTTAGATAAGGGTCACTTGTGAAAGTACGCAATACAATCTACAACACATAGATAAAATGTGTGTGTGTGTGTATTCAGCCCCACGGTAGAGTGTGTTGTAGTATTTGTGAGGTGTGTGTGTGTGTGTGTGTTTAGGGCATGATCCATACCAGCGCTAGCATCTGACACCGCCCTAGAGATGGCACTACTGGAGATGGCTCGGTTCCGGTTCATGATCTCCTCAAACTCTGCCTCGCTCAGCGGTGTCCGCGCCGACTCCATCTCCCTGGGACAGAGACAAGCAGGAAGGAGACAAGCAGGAAGGAGACAGCGTCAGTATCGAGAGAAAAAAAAAAAAAAGTTGTCAAACTCAACAAACTCAGAACCACTAGATACAGGAAAGAGGACGTTTTAGAGGAAGGAAAAGCTATTTTTTTAGTCTTTCCTAACTCCTCGCCTTCTCAAAAGTCATTGGAGGAGAAGGTCAGAGGGGAGGGACCATGACTGTTCTCCACCAATTAATTTTGCGAGGTCGCGCAAAATCGAGAAATTGATCAAGAGCAAGAGAGATTGAGAAAACAGAGGGGTGAGACAATCAGATGAGTCAAGGAACACACAGTTAATGGACAGCTAAAACGACACAGCAGACGCAAACCACGTTATCCAAGCCTGTGGGAATTAACACCAGTGATAACTAGCTAATCTAAGGAAACACACAAGACACACCACACAGTTTACTAACGCTTATCAAAATCATAGCTCGGCCAATCCATCAATCACAACAAGCATCCACTCTCAAAATTCAACAAAGCCAGGCACCAGGTCATTACAGGGGAAGCTAGTTCCTAATGTTCGTTCAGCGGGTCTGGCAGTATTTCTACTAACCCTGGGTCACTCGCATTGTGCAAGTGCTGGCCGCCATTTTTCAGATCGACCAAACCCTCGTTAATCCAGGGGTCTGGGCAGCCGCGGGGCAGGGGGGCCCTGAGGTCAAACTCACAGATTAGCGGGGGACGCTGGTTACTGTAGGCAGCCAGAGGGAGGGAGGGAAGGGTGGATGGAGGAAGGGAGATTCAGGAGGGTCACTAAAGAAACCACGCTTCGTAGTCAAAATACTAAAATAAAAAAAAGACCCCTCCCCCCCCCCCCCCTTTAAAAGACGCCCCCCCAACACAAACACAAAACGATGACGGACTGTTGCTAAGGGAACCTGACAGCGCTATAAAACAAGGTGTTGGATGATGCCCTGGTGTTGCTTCTACCACAGCTGTTCTACATACTGAAATACATTCAGACTAAAACTGGCAGTATTTGGCATTCAATAGATCAGTTGTTTTCTTCCAACACGAACCATCATCTAGAGTAGAGTAAAGGAGGTTGGAACAGAACCAAAGAAGAAGAGGGAAACTGACTTTCTGTAGAACTGGCAGTACGTGACGTCATGATCCTGTCGGGTTACATTACCTGCCGGGGGGGCCGAAGTCTCCCCGGTCATACGAAGGTGGCCGTCCATAGGGGTCGTTGGGCCCGTTGGGGCCCCTGCCGTCTCCTCCAGGAGGGCCCCCCATGTTGTTAGGACCCCCAGGAGGAGGGAAGAACGCTGGGTTGACATGGGGAGCCGGTGGGGGGCCTCCAGGTCGGGGCCCGGTCATGTGTGGTGGGGGAGCGAGGGCCAGAGGTGGTCCAAGGGGCCCGGGGGGGCGAGGGGGGAAATGACCCGGGGGTGGAGGGCCCTGTTGGGGGGGTGGGGGGCCAGGAGGAGGGCCGAAGCCGTGTGGGGGAGGGCCAGGGGGGAGAGGACCCATGGGGGGCTGGCCGAACTGGCCGGGGAACATGACCGGGGGTGGGGGGCGGTCGCCACGGTTGGGGGGGCCTTGCATGGGAGGGGGGAGGCCCTGTCCTGGGGGAGGGGGGCCTAGGGGTCCAGGGGGACCTAGTGGGCCAGGAGGGGGTCGAGGTGGGCCCTGCATACCACCTGGAACACAGAAACACAAAACAGAAACTTCTTGAGTTTGGATTCCCTACCAACTGTTTGAAAGCAAATTAAAGCATTATGGTGACCCAGTGTCAGTAGACGGCGCCGAGACGTTCCCAGTGTCAGTAGACGGCGCCGAGACGTTCCCAGTGTCAGTAGACGGCGCCGAGACGTTCCCAGTGTCAGTAGACGGCGCCGAGACGTTCCCAGTGTCAGTAGACGGCGCCGAGACGTTCCCAGTGTCAGTAGACGGCACCGAGACGTTCCCAGTGTCAGTAGACGGCACCGAGACGTTCCCAGTGTCAGTAGATGGCGCCGAGACGTTCCCAGTGTCAGTAGACGGCACCGAGACGTTCCCAGTGTCAGTAGACGGCACCGAGACGTTCCCAGTGTCAGTAGACGGCACCGAGCAGTTCTTGGAATCCAGAGACCACGAACAGGGAACTCAAGTACTGCAGAAAATATCTTCGCTTGGGTTTGATGACTTCTGGATAGGAATTGTGACATTTTAAGTTGCATGACGTGTTGGTGAGAAGATATGAAAAATGCTCAAATGTGTGATCCTGTATGTTTAAGTCACTGCCTTGGAGGCCACCTTGACTTAGTGGGATCAAAGTTCAAGCTGAGAAGGCAACACAGCAAAGGACTCAAAACAAAAGCTGTGAATACTGACGTTGTACAACGTGAAGGACCACATTCACATCTCTGTTTGACACAAGGGGCGGACTGCATCAACTCTTCAACTGGGTTAAATCATCTTGTTGCACCACATTTTGCACCAAATTTTAAACCTAGTTTTAAATTAAATCCTAGTTAAATTAAACCTAGTTTTAAATGAATCCTAGTTAAATCCTAGTTAAATTAAACCTAGTTTTAAATGAATCCCAGTTAAATTAAATCCCAGTTAAATTAAATCCCAGTTAAATTAAATCCCAGTTAAATTAAATCCCAGTTAAATTAAATCCTAGTTAATTTAATCCTAGTTAAATTAAATCCCAGTTAAATTAAATCCTTCCTCTATTCTATGTTCACTTTAAACCTAGATACAAAACAACAGAGTTCCTCAGAGAATAATTAGAGACCGTTTGAATCCTGTTGAGATTTATAATAATTAACTCACTATTAATAGTCTATGTACCTTCCCAATTTGTACAACAATTGAATTGGGGCTTGTGATATGCCCAGCCTTGGTACGAATGATGATGTTAGGGAACCTGCTGTAACGGGCCTGATAACAGTAACATTGCAGTGAAGTAGCATTAACCTTCATTTTAACAAGCATTATAGGTATTGATATTTACCAGTGATTTATGCTTAAATATTGGCAGGAGGAGTTGTCCATCGTCATAATAGGAGTTGTGGAGAGGGGCAAACTGCTGGGGAATCGTCTCGCATATCTTCTGGGTGATCGGAGACCCGCCCTCTGGTCTGAATTAGACCCCGCCGGTCTTCTGCCGAATCCTTTTTGGCTTTCTCTTGTTAAAATGATTCATTCCCCCAGCACGCTTTCATCCGATTTGGGTCCCTCTTCTCTTTAATCCGTGTCGATCCATTAAATATGTCGCCCTTCTTTTTGACAGTTGTGTTGTCAGTCTTTTTATCCTCCAGTACTTTACTAAATTCCTCCATCACCTCCGACAATAAATAAATATATATTTATTTTTTAATAAACTGATATATTTGAATTTCTTTGACCATGATCAGGTGGCTAGCGGACAAATAATAAGTGGCTAAATAACGTTAAGTAATGACAATAATACATAATATTGCATGCTAGCTAGCTTGGTTTATAAACTATCTAGCTAGGGCCTCTCGAGTGGCGCAGTGGTCTAAAGGCACTGCATCGCGAGCTGTGGCGTACAATTGGCCCAGCATCGTCCGGGTTAGGCCCAGCGTCGTCCGGGTTAGGGGAGGGTTTGGCCCAGCGTCGTCCGGGTTAGGGGAGGGTTTGGCCCAGCGTCGTCCGGGTTAGGGGAGGGTTTGGCCCAGCGTCGTCCGGGTTAGGGGAGGGTTTGGCCCAGCGTCGTCCGGGTTAGGGGAGGGTTTGGCAGACAGGGATGTCTTTGTCTCATCGCGCACTAGCGACTCCTGGGGCGGGCCGGGCGCAGTGCACGCTGACACGGTCGCCAGGTGTTACGGTGTTTCCTCAGACACATTGGTGGTTAAGTGGGCATTGTATCAAGAAGCAGTGCGGCTTGGTTGGGTCGTGTTTCGGAGGACGCACGGCTCTCGACCTTCGCCTCTCCCGAGTCCATACTGGAGTTGCAGCGATGGGACAAGACTAACAACCAATTGGATACCAGAAAAAGGGGAAAAAAATAAAATAGCTAGCCACAGTAGCTAACGAATGAGTACTGGCAAATAACTGATTTTATTTAAAATCAGAACCTAGTTCAGAACCAGTAGTTCTAACTTTTTTTTAAAAAAAATTTATATAACGAAACAGCAACTTTCTGGCCTCATTTGTCAAGTAGGCTAGCTACTTCGTTTCAACTCACAAATTACCTCACATATTGGTGTAACATGTCACCGATCATATTTTAAAACTGTTAATCATGGATTTACTGATCCAGATTTGAAATGAAGTGGTGCAACACATCTGATTAATTATAAACCTAGATTAGCTCTAATCCCAGATTAATTATAAACCTAGATTAGCTCTAATCCGAGATGAATTATAAACCTAGATTAGCTCTAATCCCAGATTAATTATAAACCTAGATTAGCTCTAATCCGAGATGAATTATAAACCTAGATTAGCTCTAATCCCAGATTAATTATAAACCTAGATTAGCTCTAATCTGAGATTAATTTAAACCATGTTGGTGCAACCCACCCTAGCTGTCCTGTGAATTAAAATTCAAGATTGAGCGAGATTATAGATTTTGCAAGCTATTAGCAACGAAAGCCAAGAACCAGTTGGCCGAGTATCAGGACAGACAGGCCTGGATGGCTGGAAAGACCATCTTGGTATGGAGCAGGCAGGACTGACTGGTCCGGATGGTAAGAGGTCAGCCATCCAAGACACCCCTTCTATACTCATTGTGTTGTCTAGCTTCCAAGAGTGCTGGACAGCCACTGTCAGAACAGCCAATAGAAACAGAACAAGCAACACAGCATATAAAGATTGACAGTTAAGACAGAATGATCAATAACCCAGGACTTAAAGTGTGGGGGGGGGGAGAAGAAGCTTGGTCAGTCAGTCAGCCCAGGACTCCCTAGACAGACAGACCTTAATAAAGAGTCTTGGTTGGTCAGTCAGTCAGTCAGCCCAGGACTCCCTAGACAGACAGGCCTTAATAAAAAAGAACATGTAAGCAGGGGGTAGAGGGGGGGGGGGGGGGGGGGGGGGGGGGAGTAATCATTCTTATTTAATACATTAGCACTGAGAAGGGTTGCAAAAATCCAAAACATTACCAAAACTCCCAAAAATTCCAGGTTGGAAGATTCCATTGTAGCAAATTCCCTGAGAATTACATAAACCCTCCAGCTGGGATTTCTGGAAAATCTGGGATTTTTGGGAATATTTGGGGAAGATTTGCCAAACCCAAGAACTGTTGTCAACAGGAGTCGAGGCATTTCACCTCTGGGTCGCCAATTCCCATCACGTCCCGGCGGGAAGCAATTGAAATTCATATCCATCAGGTGGCCTTCTTGGTGTCTATGGTTAATGAGTTCAGGTGGCCTCATCCCCGACCCTAGTGGGAGGAAAAACACAATCACAACAAGGCTGTGACCACACTGGCCATCCGGCCAATGGCAGAAGCGCAGCTAGCAACACAGGAAGAAGTTGCCAAAGCAAAAAATTAATTGTGTTTTTTTAATTATTATTATCTTAAGGGGGCGGGGGATAAAGACGGGGGCAAACTGGATAAAACAAATGTTGAATAATCCCCCCCCTCCCCCCATCCTAACACAATCCAAGTACTTCACTCAACTTCTGAAAGCAAGGGGACAGAGAACAGCAGTCAGAATGTATTGAAACAGACTAAATGTGTAGAGATGGTCAGTTGGTGCTTTCCAATCCTCCCCACATATGGTCACGTGGAAGACAGGATAATACAACCAGACAGGAGGAGCCATCTTCAGTTCAGTCCATGCAGTGCATAACACCAACAGTAGTGGCCTGGCTGTCAGTGGAAGATCCATTCACACTGCTTACAGCAGAAACAGTACACCAGAGAGGAAGCCATTTCATTGGTTGTAAATCAGGGCACGGTTTAAATTGAACCAATTAAAACGGGCTTCCTTCCTGTACTGTTTTTCAGGGTATCCGCAGGTTCCATTTAGTTGAATTGAAGACTAACAACCTTTTTTAATGCCATTTTGAACGCAATTCAATAGTTATTTTGAGGTCTGCCACAGCTGCTAATATTCTCCTTCAGAAATGAGCCCATGATGGTAAAAGGAGTCTTTTTGGGGACTGGCTGTTATTCCAAAACAGACATAAAATAAGTTAACCATTTCATCTATTTGTTCAGGGAACACATGATGAAAATACAACCATGTGCAACACGGCAAAATAGGAACCAGAATAAATCAGAATAAATCAGATATATATATTTGGATCTTTAGAGATTTTTTTAATCATTGCATTTGTATGGGCTAATAGCAGTACGGTCAAATGTTCAAAACATTTTAAATTAAAAATAATAATAAAATAGCTAAATTAATCCTTGGCAATACCTTCTTAAAACAATATCATATAGTTTAGTAGACCCCCCCCCCCCCCCCCCCCCGCCCAGTTTAGACTGGGATTAGAATGACAGTGATTAGACTGTTCAGTTCCAAAAACAAGGAGTTAAATGTTATAGGACAGACAGGTCAGAACAAACTTCCTTTAGAGTTCGGGGTCTGCTACTATCTATTGTTCATGTAGTGAATCTTATTCAATGCGTTTGCATTAAACTAATAGCAGTAAGGCCAAAAAAAACAAACATTAACCCCCCCCAAGAAATGTTGCTAAATATCTTGACACTTCAAGGGGTCTTAAATTCAAAAGCAAAAACACTGAACTAAAATATAAAAACACAACAAGTAAATTGTAGGTCCCATGTTGAATAAACTAAAATAAATTTTTAAAAAAGTAATATTTCTCTCAAATGTTGTCCAAATTTGTTTTCATCTCTGTTAGTGAGCATTTCTTATTTTCCATGATAATCCACTGGACAGGTGTGGCATATCAAGTAACGGATTAAACAGCATGATCATAACACAGGTGCACCTTGTGCCCGGGTGACAATAAAAGGCCACTAAAACACAACGCCACAGATTGAGGCACAATTGGCATGCTGACTGCATTAATGTCCACCAGAGCTGTTGCCAGGAAATTTAAAGTTGATTTCTCTACCATAAGCCACCTTCAACGTCATTTTAGAGAATTTGGCAGTACGTCCAACCGGCCTCACAACCGCAGAACACGTGCTTGGCTTTGTGTGGGTGAGCGGTTTGCTGACGTCAACGTTGTGAATAGATTAGCCCCATGTTGGCGGTGGGTTATGGTATGGGCAGGCATAAGCTACGGACAACAAACACAATTGCATTTTAAAATCGATGGCAATTTGAATGCAGAGATAACATGGCGAGATCCAGAGGCGCATTTTGTTTAGGTATCTGTTACCAACGGATACCCAATCATGTGAAATCCATAGATTACGGCCTAATTTATATATTTCAATTGACCGATTTCCTTATATGAACTGTAACTCGGTATAAGCTGAAATTCTTGCATGGTGCGTTTATTTTTGTTCAGTAGAGTAAAATTATCCTTGGTGTGACCTTCTTAAAACAATTCCATATAGCCTCGTGGAACCCCAGCCCCCGGCTTAGACAGGGCTTTGACCTACGGGTTAACAGTAAGTCCATTTAAGAACATGTGGTTGGATAGCTCTCTCCAACGTCTTGAAAGTGGCCTCCAGTATTATTTGACGTTCCATTGTTAATTTCAGTTTTTGCCGGCGTGTCAACAATTAAGCAGTAGCACAAGATAGTCATCTCGGTCAAATTTTTTAAAGACC
Organism: Oncorhynchus mykiss; assembly: GCF_013265735.2. Taxonomy (NCBI): domain Eukaryota; kingdom Metazoa; phylum Chordata; class Actinopteri; order Salmoniformes; family Salmonidae; genus Oncorhynchus; species Oncorhynchus mykiss. Next base: position 1,473,081 of record NC_048585.1, read on the forward strand.
TTTGAAAACTGAATTTAAGATACTTTAAGACTTACAAAAATCAATTTTAAGACAGACTTCTTAAGAACCAGCAGACACCCTGGTTTTAGCCGAGAGCCGTGCGAACGGACCGACCCGACTGCTGGAGTGGGAAGAGTACTCACCTGGGAAGTGAGGCGGGGGCCCTCCGGGTCCGATAGGCCCAGGGAAGCGGTCTCCTCCAGGGCCAGGAGGCCCGGGGAAGCGGCCTCGGCCCCTACCCATGCCCATGGGGAAGCCACCGCGGGGGCCCATGGTGGGGGGTCCCGCCTTCCCATCTCCGGACATCTGCCCACCCGATGTACCTGGGCATAAAGGGAAAGAAGAGGGCAGAGAGAACATTCAAATCCCCAACTCGTTGTGCTCACCCAATTAGGTAGTTCTGAACACTAAAAAACTAATTAGTTCACTAAATCAATGTATTTATTCAAATAAATGTAGTTATTAATCAAATGTATAAACTATTTTTTATAAAATTTCTGCATTGACAGCAGAGGCAGACTCAAGCCCCAAATACTTGGGTCTGCTTCAGCGTAGTTGGGTCTTCCCAGGTTATCAGACCTACCTTGTCATTAAACCGTGCAGAAAAACCAGATAACTCGTTTATAATTATTATTCTATAACTCTTAATTGCCCATCCCCGTGTGGAGGCACGCAGGTTCACCTACTTTTCCGAGACTGCATCTCGAACTGGCTGAGGGACTGTTTGTTGCAGGGGGTAACAATGGGGTTCTGTCCGTGGAGCTCCCGTTTAGCCAGCAGGTCCAGTAGCTTCCTAGAGGACGTGTCTGAGCCCACACACACCAGGGCAAACCTAATGGGACACACCAGGGCATAACGGGACCATGTCACTATCTCTTTCTTTCCTTCTGGCTTGTATTTGGGTATTTATTTTCTGTTTTTCTCTTTAAAATAACTGAATAAATGAAGATCAACGTACAACTACCTGTGTGTAGTTCAAAGGTATTAGGAAAGTCATCCACAAAAAAAAAAAAAAACACTGTCTGTTCAGAGTGTCAGTGTGTAATGAGGGATCATGAAAGGCAAGGAGAAAGCTCACCCTTTACTCTGGCCGTTGGCTCTGTTCTCAAAGAACTTGATCTCCAGCAGATCCTTAATGCCTATCGATCCAATGGCGTCTGTCAAATCTTCGTCTGTTGTCCACTGGAAAGGGGAGGCATTTTTATTTTTTACATCAAGACCCATTACATAATCAAAGCACATTAAGGGCTAGTTTCCCTGACCCCGACTAAGCCCATCACTGGACAAAAAAAAACACTTCCAATGGCAATCCTCAAAGACCCACTGAGCACGCTTTTTATCTCCGGAGATAAGCTTCATCTGGGTCTGAGTAACTGGCCCGTTTATATTCATCTGTGTTATTCAGCAGACGCTCTAATCCAAACCCATAACCTACCCATGTGAGATTGCCTATGTACAGGGCGATCCTCTTGCCAGTGTACGTGTAAACCACGTTGGGCGGGGTGCTCTTGTTCCCCTCGGAGCCAGCAGGTGGGGGTAGGTTGTCCAGGTAGTCCCGGTCCTCAGGTGCGTCTCCGTTATTATTGGCCGAAGGAGAGATAACATCGTCATACAAGTCTATCTGGTCATGGGCAGGGTAGTCTGATTCCTGTGGGGGGATAGAACACAATAGGTCAACCTTACATCACAGTCAGTCAATCAATAGTTGTGCCCCAGAATGTCTTTAAAACTCTGAGATTGTTTCTTCACGTCAATGTTGGGTCCTACAGATGATATCAACAAAGACGATCTGGAACGAGCCCCAACAACATGCTTTGACACGTGTGACGGTCAGAGAGCAGAATGAGGTCTTAGCTGTTTTGCAGTTAAAACGATGTGTGATATTCAGGACATTAAATACAAAAGATGCAGTCATTATTGCACATCTGAATAGGCAAACAATGTGAGCCATATTATCTAGCCAACATTTCAACGGTAACAGTGTGTTGCCTAGAGCTGGTTGTATTTTCAATCCAACAGTATAATATGTTGGACAGTCCCCGTGCTAATGAGGTCCTAACAAACACTTCCGGGTACTTTGCTTTGAGTCAACAAAACATCATTTGAATACGTAAAACATTCAAATGAGTGTTTGCAATATGCAGATTTGTTCGGTACAAATGGACTGGAGATTATGACTTTGAACGTTTTTGAAATATCCCTTTAAAGTGTACAGATGCACATTGAAAAGACTCGGCAAGCATGAGAAACCTCAGCATACACAACACTTCAGTCTACACACACACTGCATCAGAGTGCAGTTGGCAATCTTTGCACAAAGCTGATATGCGAAACCATAGCGATTTCTCACACAAAAATGCAGATCTGGGTCAAATATCCCCCACGTAAATTAACAAAGCAGAGCTAACAAGTCCTATGTGATTGATCAATGAGAATCAAACTAATCTCAAAACGATTAGCAGTTCCATCTGAACTATTCATGTGACAAATACAGTTTGATTTGAATAGCATTTCCATTTGGCATTAAAAATGCAGTAAATAAACAAAAATATCAGATTTAGAAAGGCAGTTGATAAAAAAAAATTAAAAATCATTAATGTTTGTGCAACATGGTATCTTGAAAACGTTTTTTTTTTGCTTTGAGAAAAATTAAAAGATTAACATCAACATAACAGCTAACTTCAGCCTAGCCAGCAAGCAGGGGGAGTGACGCCGAGAGCGCAACAACCTTTTAAACAGTCGCCGACCGGAGGGAAACTACACTTTAATTATATTTAAAAAATGTAAACTCGTTATTAGCACAGTCCCTGCTGTTTTATACTATTAGCCAAACAGTTACACGGTAATGTGTAACTAGGTAGTTGAATACCAATATAATGTTAGCGCACGACGACAAAGCAGGCCACGGTGTTTTTGTGTTGCGGAGGCCTTCCCCGCCACTTCGCCTCCGGTACAACACTGTCGTTAACAATGGAACGACCACGTTGGCTTGCAAAGTGAAACATGTTTACCTATCAAAATGTATACATTAGCCAACAAACATCAAACTAAGGAGGGACACAACATCCACGTTACTATTTTTTATATTAAATATTTGACAAGTCATTGCGTAGTTGCAATTCGAAAACGCTGCGACGAACACAGGCAATCGCTTTGCAGGTCTCATCGGACGCCAGATAACTCGGTTTAACTTTCAACAAGCATTTTAGCAAATAAAAATCATAAGGCAAACCAAAAATATGTCTATAACGGTGCAAGATTTAAACAAATGTAACGGTTTTGCATACCTGGTTGAAATCCTCTTCAACATCGGCGTAGATGTCGATGTGATCAACTCCGTCAGCCATTTTCCAGACCACCTCCTCCACCGATCGACCTGAACAAGACAAAATGCAAACAGGAAAGCAGAAAACGTCACATCTGGGGACATTAATCCTAGTTATCACATTTTCTATTAAAAACATTGCCAAATTGTTTGAATGGCAGTGGTGTTTTGTTTGAGTTACATTTAACTGTGTACATTATGTATAAACATGAAGTTTATGCTTATTTTGTCTAAATGTTCTCTTATCACTGGTTTATTGAAGATCAATTCTTATTACTCATACCCTGAGTATAGTAGGTTACTGTATAAAAAATAGTATTTAAAACGATTTATTCTGCATTGGCTTGAAGAGAAGAGAGGGGTGTGCAGTGAATTCGCACAATCTGCAAAATACTCTCTAAATTAGGTGGATTTGATTTAGCTCATCCTAAATGCCGGATCTGTAGAGAGGAGAGATATTGTACCAAAAGTGCAAACGCTGCCCCCCGGGGCTACAAAATCGAGCGAACCTTTACTCTGGCGTGTCCTTACGTAGCTGCGTCACTCCTATTTGTTCCTTCCCGGTGCGTGCAAGGCGTCTGCTATCAACTCACAGAAATCATGGTAAGCGAACCTCTTTGTTCCGTTTATAAACATTTTATTTCAACGACATTATTGTAATCGTTAACTACACTGAGTAAAAACAACATTATCTTAAACGTGCAGTATCTTGCATAAATATGGGGTTTGTTCATTTCTTTATATCTGACGGGTGTAACATTGACTGAGGAAGCACATGGGCCCTGGACGCAGCCAACTAGTTAGCTAGCATTCTAAGGTAGCCGGTTAGCTAATAGCGTCATGTGGTAATTTTATGTGGATGGCATTATGTGATCAACAGAAAAATCAGGCCTGATGTAGAAACAATTCCTTTTCACCTGAAACTGGATTAAACTTTGAATGAACGTAGCAGTAGAAGCGACGTAATTATTATTTGTATTTTATTTATTGCAAACTTCCAACTTGCTAAGGGGTTGAGCTAACGAGCTAAGCTACATTGTCTCCCGTCAGTATCCCTAGATTTGTAGTTAGCTAACTAATTGTTGGGCTTGGCCATCTAACAGTAGCATGACACGACAAATTTTCATGTTCTTGCACAATGACACAACAAGGAAGGCAACATGGCTAGCTATAGCGTTTGCCAAAACGCAGTTAGTTTGGGCCACAAAGCTTCTAGCGGTTTCTTAGGAGCAGTGGGTGGAGTCATCCACTGGTCCTTGTTACAGCGCCATGCAACCAACCGTCTGCTGTTCATACATACAAGTCCACCTATGACCATGTATGGTCGGCGATGTACAGTTTTGAGTTTGATAATAAAGGCACAATGTTTTTGTCGTTGATTTGATACAAATGTAAGCATGAGTCTAGACATTTCAATGCGTCATTCACATCGGCTGTCAAATTATATCAGCAGCCCTGGGCTTCTTACACATGTTCGTCATCTTGACACCACCATGATTATGGATATTTCTTTGACCTAATATATTATCATAGAGATTGTCAAAAGATTTTACTTTTTACACAAGCATTCACCAGTTTGCCTTGCGTCGGGTGTGTGACTCTGGCAAGATTGCGTTGTCTGAGATCCTAACCTGTCTTGCAGGCGTCCCTATCCATGGCCCCAGTGAACATCTTCAGGCAAGGAGCCGACGAGGAGAAAGCTGAGACCGCCCGTCTGGTGAGCTGAGTGCTCTGTGATGTTTACTTTATGTTATGTTAGTATATTATCCCCCTTTCCCTTTATATTATACTACATTAATAGTTGCTTTTCTACTGTACCATTCATTTATAACAATGTTTTGTAATGTTGTCACGATACCAACATTTTACTTACGGTACCAGGCCAAGTATCGCGATACCACAGGGAAAACATTTCAGTGACCTAATGTCCTGTTCGTCCCTTCCCTCCGACTCTTGTTCCCATATTCTAAACATTATACACATGTGCTACACACAAAAATATGTCACTGATATTCACACCTCTACTCAGAACAACACACAGAATGTAACTTCACACTGTATAATCGAATACGACATAGAACGGCTGATTTGCTCATATTGGCAAAGGCCCATCTGTGATCTGATTGGAGGAATGTGAGGAAGGAATTTACATGCATAATGATCTGGATGTCATCGTAGCAGTAAGGAGAAAACACCGCCTGAAACCTCCCTCTCAGAAACACTCACACACACACACGCGCATCGTTCTCTCAACCGCTAACGCGCGCATCGTTCTCTCAACCGCTAACGCGCGCATCGTTCTCTCAACCGCTAACGCGCGCATCGTTCTCTCAACCGCTAACGCGCGCATCGTTCTCTCAACCGCTAACGCGCGCATCGTTCTCTCAACCGCTAACGCGCGCATCGTTCTCTCAACCGCTAACGCGCGCATCGTTCTCTCAACCGCTAACGCGCGCATCGTTCTCTCAACCGCTAACGCGCGCATCGTTCTCTCAACCGCTAACGCGCGCATCGTCCTCTCAACCGCGTGATGGCTGGAAGAGGATGCAGCTGACAGACTGCAGCTCCCACACCTGATATGTGCATGAAAGTCAAGTGGACATTATTGAACCAGCCCATACAAGAGACTAGTGGCTGTTTTAAAAATCAAATAAATAACAGATTTTATTAACATAACAGGTGCCCGCCCGTTGTAGGACTGAAACATGTGGTAGTATCATATGAAACGGTACTACGCTATTCAAGTATTCTGAAATGTTGGTATCATTAAACGTTTTGGTACTGTGGTATTGCCGGTATATCGTGCTACACTAATGTTTTGGTACTGTGATATTACCGGTATATCCTGCTACACTAATGTTTTGGTACTGTGGTATTACCGGTATATCGTGCTACACTAATGTTTTGGTACTGTGATATTACCGGCATATCGTGCTACACTAATGTTTTGGTACTGTGGTATTACCGGTATATCCTGCTACACTAATGTTTTGGTACTGTGGTATTACCGGTATATCCTGCTACACTAATGTTTTGGTACTGTGGTATTACCGGTATATCCTGCTACACTAATGTTTTGGTACTGTGGTATTACCGGTATATCGTGCTACACTAATGTTTTGGGTTTCCTCCAGTCGTCCTTCATCGGTGCCATCGCCATTGGAGATCTGGTGAAGAGTACCTTGGGACCAAAAGGAATGGTATGCATCACTCAGCAAGTCTGTCACTGACATCAATTAATTATCAATACCAAATTACTAAGTATAATTGTTCATAATAACAAAAAACAAAAAAAACCTAGGTGCATAGCATGACTTGATAAACTCAACTAGACCAAATGTATAGTTTGCATGGCTCAAACTCACATTGACTGTCCGTCCCCAAAGCCCCCTTTGGCCGCCTTTCCTTCCAGTTCTCTGCTGCCAGTGACTGGAACGTATTGCAAAAGTCATCAAGCTGGAGACTTATATCTCCCTCACTAACTTTAAGCATCAGCTGTCAGAGCAGCTTACCGATCACTGTACCTGTACACAGCCCATCTGTAAATAGCCCACCCAACTACCTCATCCCCAAATTGTTATTTATTTATTTTTGCTCTTTTGCACCCCGGTATCTCTACTTGCACATCATCATCTGCACATCTATCACTCTAGTGTTAATGCTAAATTGTATTTTGTACTATGGCCTATTTATTGCCTTACCTCCCAAATCTTACTGCATTTGCACTCACTGTACATAGATGTTTCTATTGTGTTATTGACTGTACGTTTGTTTATGTGTAACTCTGTTGTTTTTGTCACACTGCGTTGCTTTATCTTGGCCAGGTCTCAGTTGTAAATGAGAACTTGTTCTCAACTGGCCCACCTGGTTAAATAAAAATATATATATAAATAAATAACAACCATGCAGGACAAGATCCTTATCGGAGGTGGCAGGGAGGGAACTGTTACAGTCACCAATGATGGGGCCACCATCCTCAAAGCCATCGGAGTGGACAACCCCGCTGCCAAAGTGTTGGTTGGTGAGTTTTGGTGTTCACCAGTGTTAGCAGTTGATGTTACTCTTCAATTACACGGACCCCAAAGCAAATCAGGGGGAGGAGAATAGGGTTTATTCTCCCCTGTCCTCAGTGATTCTCTAAGAGGATTCTCTCCTGTGATTCTCCCCTGTCCTCAGTGATTCTCTCCTGTGATTCTCCCCTGTCCTCAGTGATTCTCTCCTGTGATTCTCCCCTGTCCTCAGTGATTCTCTAAGATAATTCTCTCCTGTCCTCAGTGATTCTCTAAGAGGATTCTCTCCTGTGATTCTCCCCTGTCCTCAGTGATTCTCTCCTGTGATTCTCCCCTGTCCTCAGTGATTCTCTCCTGTGATTCTCCCCTGTCCTCAGTGATTCTCTAAGATAATTCTCTCCTGTCCTCAGTGATTCTCTAAGAGGATTCTCTCCTGTGATTCTCCCCTGTCCTCAGTGATTCTCTCCTGTGATTCTCCCCTGTCCTCAGTGATTCTCTCCTGTGATTCTCCCCACAGAACAAGGGGACAGGATGTACTTTATAACCCAGCCCTAGCCTGTGGTTGAGGAATTATAATTCCCTGAAATGAAACTGGGCCCATGGCTAAATAACAAGTATCCTATTTCAGGTTCAATGTATAAACAATTTGGACCAATGAGAACTTGCCATGTAGCTATGAGTCCCGGACTGAAATTCCTCCCATGTCTCTGACCCATTGATCATTAATCCCCTATTACATAAAAAACACTACTTCCATTGATCGTTAATCCCCTATTACATAAAAAACACTACTTCCATTGATCATTATTACTTTGACTTTTCGTCCTCTTGTCCTCTGCGTTGTGTATTTCTCTGGTTGGTGAGTGTTGTGTTCACCAGTTGAACTATGTAGTTGTCGGGAGATATGAAAGGCCTGCACACGGTATAATGCTGCTCCCCAAGGCAGTGGCCCTCTGCTATGATGTCTTTCTGGACACTGTTGTTGTCCTCTCTGATCCTTTAGTCCTCCTGTCTTCCAGACATGTCCTAGACCCTCTCTGATCCTCCCGTCTTCCAGACATGTCCTAGACCCTCTCTGATCCTCCCGCCTTCCAGACATGTCCTAGACCCTCTCTGATCCTCCCGTCTTCCAGACATGTCCTAGACCCTCTCTGATCCTCCCGTCTTCCAGACATGTCCTAGACCCCCTCTGATCCTATAGTCCTTCTGTCTTCCAGACATGTCCTAGACCCTCTCTGGTCCTTCTGTCTTCCAGACATGTCCTAGACCCTCTCTGATCCTTTACACCTTCTGTCTTCCAGACATGTCCAAGACCCAGGATGATGAGGTTGGAGACGGCACCACCTCTGTCACGGTATTGGCTGCTGAACTGCTCAGGGTAAGAGTGTATGATTTACTTAACAACCCTTAATCACCCTCTTCAGCACATCTAGCTAATACTGTATTTCACATCGCAGTCTGTTGTGAAGAGATTAACTCCTGGGAGTAAAACCATTATCAACACCAGCTGTAGTACGTTGTCTTGGTAATACTTCCTTAAGTTATCAACGATCCAATAACAAATGCTTTTTTTTTCTCTCTTTTTTCCCGTTGCAAAATGTTTTTTTTCTACGGTGTTCCCAAATGAACACACCCCTGGTGTCTTGTCTTTTAGGAAGCTGAGCTCCTCATCGCCAAGAAGATCCACCCTCAGATAATCATCTCTGGCTGGAGGAAGGCCACCCAGACAGCCCGCCAGGCTCTGAAGGAGGCTGCTGTGGATCATGGGTAGGCCTTCAATGATGAAGCATTTCTAGATGTCAGGTTTACCTGCTAGGTCTCTATCACACAACTCAGCTAATGTCATGAGATGTTATACGTTTTTAATTGGCTCTTACATAGATGAGTAATCACCCATCCAAAACCATAAAGAAAGACTACACACATTGCTAAGCTGTGAAAAATACCATCCTACCCTCCTCCTGTTTATTCTCCCCATCCTCCTGTTTTATTCTCCCTCTCCTCCTGTTTTATTCTCCCCCCTCCTCCTGTTTATTCTCTCCCTCCTCCTGTTTATTCTCCCTCCTCCTCCTGTTTATTCTCCCCCCTCCTCCTGTTTATTCTCCCCCCTCCTCCTGTTTATTCTCCCCCCTCCTCCTGTTTATTCTCTCCCTCCTCCTGTTTATTCTCTCCCTCCTCCTGTTTATTCTCTCCCTCTCCTCCTGTTTATTCTCTCCCTCTCCTCCTGTTTATTCTCTCCCTCCTCCTGTTTATTCTCTCCCTCCTCCTGTTTATTCTCTCCCTCTCCTCCTGTTTATTCTCTCCCTCTCCTCCTGTTTATTCTCTCCCTCCTCCTGTTTATTCTCTCCCTCCTCCTGTTTATTCTCTCCCTCCTCCTGTTTATTCTCTCCCTCCTCCTGTTTATTCTCTCCCTCCTCCTGTTTATTCTCTCCCTCTCCTCCTGTTTATTCTCCCTCCTCCTCCTGTTTATTCTCCCCCCTCCTCCTGTTTATTCTCTCCCTCCTCCTGTTTATTCTCCCCATCCTCCTGTTTATTCTCCCTCCTCCTGTTTATTCTCCCTCCTCCTGTTTATTCTCCCCCTCCTCCTGTTTATTCTCTCCCTCCTCCTGTTTATTCTCTCCCTCCTCCTGTTTATTCTCTCCCTCCTCCTGTTTATTCTCTCCCTCCTCCTGTTTATTCTCTCCCTCCTCCTGTTTATTCTCCCTCCTCCTCCTGTTTATTCTCCCCCCTCCTCCTGTTTATTCTCCCCCCTCCTCCTGTTTATTCTCTCCCTCCTCCTGTTTATTCTCTCCCTCCTCCTGTTTATTCTCCCCCTCCTCCTGTTTATTCTCTCCCTCCTCCTGTTTATTCTCTCCCTCCTCCTGTTTATTCTCTCCCTCCTCCTGTTTATTCTCTCCCTCCTCCTGTTTATTCTCTCCCTCCTCCTGTTTATTCTCTCCCTCCTCCTGTTTATTCTCTCCCTCCTCCTGTTTATTCTCTCTCCCTCCTCCTGTTTATTCTCTCTCCCTCCTCCTGTTTATTCTCTCCCCCTCCTCCTGTTTATTCTCTCCCCCTCCTCCTGTTTATTCTCTCCCCCTCCTCCTGTTTATTCTCTCTCCCTCCTGTTTATTCTCTCTCCCTCCTCCTGTTTATTCTCCCTCTCCTCCTGTTTATTCTCCCCCTCAGTAACGACCAGGTGAAGTTCCAGGAGGACCTCCTGAACATCTCCCGCACCACCCTGTCGTCCAAGCTGCTGACCCACCACAAGGACCACTTTGCCAAGCTGGCCGTGGAGGCCGTGCTCCGGCTGAAGAGCTCCGGTAACCTGGAGGCCATCCACGTCATCAAGAAGCTCGGAGGCAGCCTCATCGACTCCTACCTGGACGAAGGTGAGACCACTGGGGAGGCTGATGCATACTCTGCCTCTGACAGAAAACGGCAGTTGGTCTCATCTGGGTCATGTTCATCAGGGTACCAAACGGAAGTAAAACTGACTGAAACGGGGAGGGATTACCTGAAGATGACCAATAAGAAACGCAGAGGGGGGGGTTTCACATTGCTAAACCTTTGCTACGGTGTGACCTAATGAAGAGGTCTAAAGAGCTCTGGTCTGACCCAGAGCTGTGGGCTCTGGGAGGATTGAGAAGGTGTAGCAGCTTCACACTGTGCTGTTATTACTGGTTAATAACCTCCTACATGAAAATCAGGTCGACGCAGCAAACTGGCTTCATGAGACCTTCATTACAGCCAATGTTGCGTTTGTGCACAAAACTAGTGGACTGTGTAGTGTGTGTAATATATATACACTGCTCCAAAAAATAAAGGGAACACTAAAATAACACCCTAGAAGTGTGATTGACTTGGAGTTACGTTGTGTTGTTTAAGTGTTCCCTTTATTTTTTTGAGCAGTGTGTGTGTGTGAACATTAATTATAATAAACCACTCTTAGTTAAGAGGAGAGATTGTTTTAATGTAGCTTCATGTGTTGGTTGTCTCTGTAGGCTTTCTGCTGGACAAGAAGATTGGTGTGAACCAGCCCAAGAGGCTAGAGAACGTCAACATCCTCATCTCCAACACTGGCATGGACACCGATAAGATCAAGGTTTCACCTTCTATATCCTCTCAGGGTTACAGACCATCAATTCTTTATCAATTCAGGAAGTAAACTGTAAACTCCTGTTCCAGCATGTTTTTTTTAAATTCCAGCTGAGTGAATCAGATTTAAATCTGCCCCTGATATTCTTCCCTACTGTCTCCTATTAGCCTCTTAAGAAGTTTTGTAAAAATTGTGTGAAAATTCCCTTTTCGGTTTGTAACCAACCAGCTGTATGGTCTTGTGTCAGATCTTCGGCTCCAGAGTGCGTGTGGACTCCACGGCCAAGGTGGCGGAGATAGAGATGGCTGAGAAAGAGAAGATGAAGGAGAAGGTGGAACGGATCCTCAAGCACGGGATCAACTGCTTCATCAACAGGTACACACACACCACACACACACACATACTAAGTACATACAGACACAACACACACACACACTTAAGTACAAGTTCACCTATTCATCAAGGGTTTTTCCAGCGTTGTGAGTGATGTGAGTAATGTAGTAATCAATAACGATTGATCACCAGACAGCTGATCTACAACTACCCAGAGCAGCTGTTTGCTGCGGCAGGCGTCATGGCGATAGAACACGCGGACTTCTCCGGAGTGGAGCGCCTGGCTCTCGTCACGGGGGGAGAGATCACGTCCACCTTCGACCACCCCGAGCTGGTGAAGTTGGGCCACTGCAAGCTGATCGAGGAGGTGATGATCGGCGAGGACACTCTGATCCACTTCTCAGGAGTGGCCATGGGTCAGTGTTGATACAACGGCGGGCTGACTTAGAAATGGGTTATACTTCTGAGGTTTATAGTAGGATAATGGCTTGATGGTCAGGGATTTATCCTACTCGTATTTTCTCTGGATTGTAAAGTCCTGACCATCTTTGCCTCTCCCAGGTGAGGCGTGTACCGTGGTGCTGCGTGGAGCCACACAGCAGATCCTGGACGAGGCCGAGAGGTCTCTCCATGATGCCCTGTGTGTCCTGGCTCAGACCGTCAAGGAGACACGTACCGTCTACGGAGGAGGTGAGGTCTACACACACACACACACACACTCTGCCCATCTACATGGATACTGTGGGGAAATAACAGGCTGAAAGTCCAACAACAAGTTCAACACAGCCCCCCCACCCCTACTGTCTGAACCCAGTGTGAGAATCACCACCACTGCTGTCCCTCCAGGCTGCTCTGAGATGCTGATGGCCAAGGTGGTGACAGACCTGGCTCTCAGGACACCGGGCAAAGAGGCTGTGGCCATGGAGTCCTTCGCCAAAGCTCTTCGGATGCTGCCCACCATCATCGCAGACAACGCCGGCTACGACAGTGCCGACCTGGTGGCCCAGCTGAGAGCTGCTCACCAGGAGGGGAAAACCACCATGGGTCTGAGTGAGTACCGTCTCAGGACACCTCCGCTCTCTCCTAGATGTTTCAAACCGGGCTTTTGGCATGTGCCTCGTTCTCCTTCCTTTGACCTGTGACCTTTTATTTTTTTATTTTTTCTCTTGTAGTCACTTTATTTGAACGGGGCCAGATGAATTAATACCGATTTGAGTATGTGAGTCCGATGCATCACACTTAGGCTCATGTCCTGTCCTGTGTGTGTGTCTTCCCGGGTCCCTCAGATATGAACCAGGGTACCATCGGTGACATGTCAGAGATGGGGGTGACGGAGAGCTTCCAGGTCAAGAGGCAGGTTCTGCTGTCTGCTGCCGAGGCTGCAGAGATGATCCTCCGCGTCGACAACATCATCAAGGCTGCGCCCAGGTGAGGACCAACACCTGACACACACACACACACACCCTGCAGCTCTCTTGTATTGTTCCAGATATCCCAGAAATCCTTGCTGTAGGTGCAGTCAAATGCCTGACTTAAACCTCCATTCTTGGCATGCACGCTGTCTCCCTGTTCTCCTGTCTGTTATGGAGGGATAACGGGTCTAGTGTCTTCCACTGCCAGAATGTTCTCCTGTCTGTTATGAAGGGATAACGGGTCCAGGGACTTCCACTGCCGGAATGTTCCTTGTATTCTGCTTCTATCCTCAATGCCTGGTTCATTCTGATTGGTCAAGTCTACAGATGGCAGTCTACCACATGACTAGAGTAGAGAATCCTTGTTTTCCCAAACTGCTTTGCAGTAGACAGTCAAAAACATGTTTTGCAAGTGCAGTTGTTCTCATTTTGTAAGTTGATCATTTGGTTACTGCTCTGAAATGGTGAGTAGGTTTTCCTTCCTGTAAAACGTAGTAATTCTCCTTTTTACTGATTCCTCCCTCTTTCCCCTTGTAGGAAGCGAGTACCAGACCATCACCCCTGTTAATACCACCAGGAGGAAGAGGGGAGGGGGGGGGTGAGGAAGAGGAGAGAGGGGAACAGGAGTTGCTGGTAGGGGAAGGGGAACAGACAAAGCCCGTATTTATGATACTCCTGTCCAAGGCTGTGTACCATACGTCACTTTGAAATAAAAAACCCTGATGTGTTTCTGTACCGTTGTCCCAAAATCACAGCTTCAGTCTCTTTTGGTTAGTCTAAATGCTCCTTTTAGTCTGTCGGGGTGTGTTACAAACCACTGCAGAGGCCAGACTGTCAACGCACTTGACATCTCATGCAGATGGCTGTATGGACATGTGTGTTTGTTTGTTTGTTTACTGAAATAATAATAAATAAAAAAGTCACTCTGAATCCATGTCTGGAATGTTTTATGCCTTGAGAACCTTAGTTTGAAATGTGTATTTAGACTTAACATTTATATTCAGGATATAGATGGACTGTAACATATTAATTGTGTTGATGTACTACTATAACATATGAAGAATATTTATGTACTTTTTAAGGATATACAGTTGAAGTTGGAAGTTTACATACACCTTAGCCAAATACATTTAAACTCAGTTTTTCACCATTCCTGACATTTAATCCCAGTAAAAATTCCCTGTCTTAGGTCAGTTAGGATCACCACCTTATTTTAATAATGTGAAATGTCAGAATAATAGTAGCAAGAATGATTTATTTCAGCTTTTATTTCTTTCATCACATTCCCAGTTGGTCAGAAGTTTACATACACTCAATTAGTATTTGGTAGCATTGCCTTTAAATTTAACTTGGGTCAAACGTTTCGGGTAGCCTTCCACAAGCTTCCCACAATAAGTTGGGTGAATTTTGGCTCATTCCTCCTGACAGAGCTGGTGTAACTGTCAGGTTTTTAGGCCTCCTTGCTCGCACACGCTTTTTCAGTTCTGCCCACAAATGTTCTATAGGGTTCAGGACTTTGTGATGGCCACTCCAATACCTTGACTTTGTTGTCCTTAAGCCATTTTGCCACAACTTTGGAAGTATGCTTGGGGTCATTGTCCATTAGGAAGACCCATTTGCGACCAAGCGTTAACTTCCCGACTGATGTCTTGAGATGTTGCTTCAGTATATCCACATAATTTTCCTCACTCATGATGTCATCTATTTTGTGAAGTGCACCAGTCCCTCCTGCAGCAAAGCACCCCCACAACATGATGCTTCCACCCCCGTGCTTCATGGTTGGGATGGTGTTCTTCGGCTTCCAAGCCTCCCCCTTTTTCCTCCAGATGGTTATTATGGCCAAACAGGTCTTTATTTTTGTTTCATCAGACCACAGGACATTTCTCAAAAAAGTACGATCTTTGTCTCCATGTGCAGTTTTAAACTGTAGTCTGGCTTTTTATGGTGGTTTTGGAGCAGTGGCTTTGTCCTTGCTGAGAGGCCTTTCAGGTTATGTTGATATAGGACTCGTTTTACTGTGGATATAGATACTTCTGTGCCTGTTTCCTCCAGCATCTTCACAAGGTCCTTTGCTGTTGTTCTGGGATTGATTTGCACTTTTCGCACCAAAGTACGTTCATCTCTAGGAGACAGAACGCGTCTCCTTCCTGAGCGGTATGACGGCTGCGTGGTCCCATGGTGTTTATACTGGCGTAATATTGTTTGTACAGATGAACGTGGTATCTTCAGGCATTTGGAAATTGCTCCCAAGGATGAACCAGACTTGTGGAGGTCTACAAATATTTTTCTAAGGTCCTGGCTGATTTCTTTAGATTTTCCCATGATTTTTTTATTTCACCTTTATTTAACCAGGTAGGCCAGTTGAGAACAAGTTCTCA
Source organism: Oncorhynchus mykiss (assembly GCF_013265735.2). Lineage (NCBI taxonomy): Eukaryota > Metazoa > Chordata > Actinopteri > Salmoniformes > Salmonidae > Oncorhynchus > Oncorhynchus mykiss. The sequence goes on from NC_048585.1 coordinate 1,488,614, forward strand.
TTTACAACTGCGACCTGGCCAAGATAAAGCAAAGCAGTGCGAACAGACAACACATGATGTCAAGTGGTTGAAAAACTAGTTTTAATGACTCCAACCTAAGTGTATGTAAACTTCCCACTTCAACTGTACATGTACTTACTATAACATATTAATTGTATTGATGACACTGTAACATATTAAGGATAGATTTTTTTTTTTTTTTAACTAGCTAAGTCAGTTAGAACTAACTATTATTTACAATGGCGGCCAAACCTGGACGACGCTGGGTCAATTGTGCGACGCCCTATGGGACTCCCAATCACGGCCAGATGTGATACAGCCTGGATTCCAACCAGGGCCTGTGGTGTTCACCTCTTGCACTGAGATGCAGTGCCTTAGACCGCTGCGCCACCCGGAAGCCCAAATGTACTATGACATATGAAGGATATAGATGTACTATAATGTTAAGAATATGACTCTATTTTTAACATTAACACCATGACAAGAAGACGATCACGCGTTTGACTTTGACATCTAAATCTCTTCTGTACACATTGTACTACCCAAGCTGCTTTTGGTTATCGTCTGATTGACTCTTTGATCTCTAGTAAACACGGGTATTTACCTAACGTGAACACCAATAGCAGGTCTCGGTCACCTCAACCTGAGAGTCTGGTAAAAGTATCCGGATAGATGTTTAGACTAATATGGGAGGTGTTTTTATGTATATTTGGGAATCCAACAATCTCAAATACCCAGAATCAAGGAAGTACAATATCCACTTGAAAACATTCAAGAATGCATCAATCAATCCTGGACGTTACACATCCATAACACATAGATCCTCGTAGTTTTACTGTCTCACTGTCATTTCCCCTGGAGGGATATGCTGGGCTGGTCTTACTGGGATCAGAAGTCCATTGGAGAATATCAATTGCGTTTCTCTGACTCCTCACCTCCAAATCCATTGAATGAGAATTCAGGGGAGGCATAAAGAGAGGACGTGAGGAATCAAGGAAATGAGATCCACCCATTTTCACCTCCTACCCTTTCCTCTCAGTGCTGAACGGCAGCCAGTCCGTTGTGTCTACAGCCTGTGTTCAGTGAGCGTCTGGTCTGCAGCCGCCACTGACAGACACTACCAGTCAGGATGAGGTGGACTGTGTTGACGCTGATCTGCTGTTCCTGGACTGCACATGGGCTGATCAGGTAAGAACTGACAGATCCTAAACATTTGTCCTTTGTTTGAAAACCTTTCAAGATACTTGAAAATAATATTTTTGCCCTACTTGAATATTTATGGTAATGCCTGAGAATCAGGTTCGGATTACAGAGCGGGCACGTTCCCAGGGGGCCCCTAACCCCAAAAATATATCATCTGTCCCGACCCTGATTAGAATCAGTATAAGAAGTAAGTGAGGAATGAAAGAGGCTTTCAATCGGGGACACATTACCTTCAGCAGACGAAAGTCTGACTTGCTGGTGGATGAAAAAGTTCCTTTCTGGTCCTTATTGAAGCATCTACAAGTGTACTGTATCTAAACTACCTCAGTATGGCCACCAACCTGAGTGTGTTCGGTCCAGGATCCCCCTGCGTCAGATGCTCTCTGTGCGTACCCAGCTGAGAGCCTCCAATCGCCTGGAGGACTTCATGAGGGACCACCAGCCTGATGTGTTCAACCGGAGGTACGCCCAGTGTTACCCCCCTGGTATCCCCTCTCTCAGGCTGGGTAAGAGCAGCGAGAGGCTCTACAACTTCATGGATGTAAGTGGGACTGAATGGAAGTGTAATAACTGCTGGTTCCCTACCAAGGGACTCTGTTGTGGTATCTGGTGTATTATATGGAGAGAGAACAAGGGACTCTGTTGTGGTATCTGGTGTATTATATGGAGAGAGAACAAGGGACTCTGTTGTGGTGTCTGGTGTATTATATGGAGAGAGAACAAGGGACTCTGTTGTGGTATCTGGTGTATTATATGGAGAGAGAACAAGGGACTCTGTTGTGGTATCTGGTGTATTATATGGAGAGAGAACAAGGGACTCTGTTGTGGTGTCTGGTGTATTATATGGAGAGAGAACAAGAGACTCTGTTGTGGTGTCTGGTGTATTATATGGAGAGAGAACAAGGGACTGTTGTGGTATCTGGTGTATTATATGGAGAGAGAACAAGGGACTCTGTTGTGGTGTCTGGTGTATTATATGGAGAGAGAACAAGGGACTCTGTTGTGGTGTCTGGTGTATTATATGGAGAGAGAACAAGGGACTGTTGTGGTGTCTGGTGTATTATATGGAGAGAGAGAACAAGGGACTCTGTTGTGGTGTCTGGTGTATTATATGGAGAGAGAACAAGGGACTCTGTTGTGGTATCTGGTGTATTATATGGAGAGAGAACAAGGGACTCTGTTGTGGTATCTGGTGTATTATATGGAGAGAGAACAAGGGACTCTGTTGTGGTGTCTGGTGTATTATATGGAGAGAGAACAAGGGACTCTGTTGTGGTATCTGGTGTATTATATGGAGAGAGAACAAGGGACTCTGTTGTGGTATCTGGTGTATTATATGGAGAGAGAACAAGGGACTCTGTTGTGGTGTCTGGTGTATTATATGGAGAGAGAACAAGGGACTGTTGTGGTATCTGGTGTATTATATGGAGAGAGAACAAGGGACTCTGTTGTGGTGTCTGGTGTATTATATGGAGAGAGAACAAGGGACTGTTGTGGTATCTGGTGTATTATATGGAGAGAGAACAAGGGACTGTTGTGGTATCTGGTGTATTATATGGAGAGAGAACAAGGGACTCTGTTGTGGTATCTAGTGTATTATATGGAGAGAGAACAAGGGACTCTGTTGTGGTATCTAGTGTATTATATGGAGAGAGAACAAGGGACTCTGTTGTGGTATCTGGTGTATTATATGGAGAGAGAACAAGGGACTCTGTTGTGGTGTCTGGTGTATTATATGGAGAGAGAACAAGGGACTCTGTTGTGGTATCTAGTGTATTATATGGAGAGAGAACAAGGGACTCTGTTGTGGTATCTGGTGTATTATATGGAGAGAGAACAAGGGACTGTTGTGGTGTCTGGTGTATTATATGGAGAGAGAACAAGGGACTCTGTTGTGGTATCTAGTGTATTATATGGAGAGAGAACAAGGGACTCTGTTGTGGTATCTGGTGTATTATAGGGAGAGAGAACAAGGGACTCTGTTGTGGTGTCTGGTGTATTATAGGGAGAGAGAACAAGGGACTCTGTTGTGGTGTCTGGTGTATTATATGGAGAGAGAACAAGGGACTCTGTTGTGGTATCTAGTGTATTATATGGAGAGAGAACAAGGGACTCTGTTGTGGTATCTGGTGTATTATATGGAGAGAGAACAAGGGACTGTTGTGGTATCTGGTGTATTATATGGAGAGAGAACAAGGGACTCTGTTGTGGTGTCTGGTGTATTATATGGAGAGAGAACAAGGGACTCTGTTGTGGTGTCTGGTGTATTATATGGAGAGAGAACAAGGGACTCTGTTGTGGTGTCTGAACAAGGGACTCTGTTGTGGGGTCTGGTGTATTATATGGAGAGAGAACAAGGGACTCTGTTGTGGTATCTGGTGTATTATAGGGAGAGAGAACAAGGGACTCTGTTGTGGTATCTGGTGTATTATATGGAGAGAGAAAAACAATCATCAGTCCAGTATATTGAAAAACATCAAAACACGTATCGTACTTTTATTGTGTCACTGTGTTGAAGTCCGACCTCTACATTTCTGAAGAGTTGATCAACACACTGTATAGATTTCAGAATACACGAATGGACAAATGCCAATGTGTTCCCTGTGTGTGATTGTCCAGGCCCAGTACTATGGACTGATCAGCCTGGGTACCCCGAAACAGAACTTCACCGTAGTGTTTGATACGGGATCGTCTGACCTGTGGGTCCCATCCTCTTACTGCGTCTCAGAGGCCTGTGGTGAGACTTCAGAACACAGCTGGGGATTAACGGAACCTACACCTAGGGGGCAAAATAACTATTTTACAACAATCATGTTTATCTGAATGGTACCAAAGAGCAAGATGTATTATGGTCATGTGACATGTATTTACGGGTAAACAGACATTTGTATTTCTGTGCTTAATCCAATCTGTTTTTTGGTACTGGACCACACTATAAAACAGATGTACCTTCTCCATCCTATCTTTTTAGAATCTGTTCCAAACAGACTAATGTATTCCTGTTTATCTAGAGTCAGTGTTTATCTGCTGACTGTGTGACACAGCCAAGAGCAGACTGGCCTCTATAGGTCACTGTGTTCCACCCTTTCTCTCTCTCTCTCCTTCTCCCTCACTCTCCCTCCCTCCCTCCCTTCCTCCCACTCCCTTCCTCCCTCTATTCCCGTCTTTTCCTCTCTCTCTCTCTCTCTCTCACTCCCTCCCTCCCTCCCTCCCTCTATCCCTCTCTCTCTCTCTCTCTCTCCCTCTCTCCCACCCCCCTCTCTCTCTCTCTCTCTCTCTCTCTCTCCCTCCCTCTATCCCTCTCTCTTTCTCTTTCTCTCTCTCTGTCTCTCTCTCTCTCCCTCTCCCCCCCCTCTCTCTCTCTCTCTCTCTCTCTCTCCCTCCCTCCCTCTATCCCTCTCTCTTTCTCTCTCTCTCTCTCTCTCTCTCTCTCTCTCTCTCTCTCTCCCTCCCTCTATCCCTCTCTCTCTCTCTCTCTCTCTCTCTCTCTCCCCCTTTCTCTCTCTCTCTCTCTCTCTCTCTCTGTCTCTCTCTCTCTCTCTCTCTCTCTCTCTCCCACCCCCCTCTCTCCCTCTATCCCTCTCTCTCTCTCTCTCTCTCTCTCTCTCTCTCTCTTTCTCTCCAGGCATGCACCGCAAGTTCAAGGCCTTTGAGTCCAGCACGTTCACCCACGACGGCAGGATGTTTGGTATCCACTATGGCAAGGGACACATGCTGGGCATCATGGGCAGGGAAGTCCTCAAGGTGACACAATATTCCCAGCCCCTATCCCTGTACTGCCCACTTTCCCAAATTAATTACAGTGTTGTTTCTGTCAGCTCAGCTTCCAGTGGGGATTGTAGTAAACACATATGATATCATTAGATGGTATATATCATTGTCCCCCACGATGAAATCGGGGAGATGACTGTGGATCTGTCTCCGTTCATACATTAGGCTCATATGCGATGTCTCTAACAGCACTGGCACTATTTTAACTAAACGTGGGTGAATGATGGGTCTTGCAATAGAGGAGGGGGGGAGGGCTGCATCATTTGTGGGGGGCAACATTGTTTCCTGATGCTTTGTTTACTTTAGAAGGTGTAACTGTTTTGAAAGGATTGAGCCGTTGGCTGGTAGGACAGCATCACGTATACAATGCACCGTTAACTAGTTTATCAGGTGTGGGAGGACATATATACAGTCATTCATCCACCTGATACGTCCCTGTGGTTGTCCAACGTTATCTAGTTTATCAGGTGTGGGAGGACATATATACAGTCATTCATTCACCTGACACGTCCCTGTGGTTGTCCAACGTTATCTAGTTTATCAGGTGTGGGAGGACATATATACAGTCATTCATTCACCTGACACGTCCCTGTGGTTGTCCAACGTTATCTAGTTTATCAGGTGTGGGAGGACATATATACAGTCATTCATTCACCTGACACGTCCCTGTGGTTGTCCAGATTGGCCCGTTGACGGTGAAAAACCAGGAGTTCGGAGAGTCGGTGTACGAGCCAGGTTTTGTTTTTGTCATGGCTAAGTTTGACGGGGTGCTGGGCTTGGGGTACCCCTCCCTGGCTGAGGAACTGGGGACGCCCGTTTTCGACAGCATCATGAACCAGAAGTCTGTGGACCAACCCATCTTCTCCTTCTACCTCAGCAAGTAGGTACAGAACACATATACACTACCCAGGACCACAGAGTATATCTGACTGTCTACCCATCATGATGTTGTTATTGATGATGATGATGATGATGATGGTAAATACACTACCCAGGACCACAGAGTATATCTGATCTAGTCATTAAACAGACACTCTAATCCAGTTTTTATGCATTTTGTCTATGGTTTCCTAGAGACAAGTGTGTCTCGACTAATCCCACTCTCCCCTACTGATCTAGAGGAGCAGAATTGATCCATTTACCCATTGTAATTTGGTTGCTTCTGCTTCCAGGAGTAAGATGCCGAGGGACCCAGGGGGAGAGTTGCTAATAGGAGGGATGGACGAGGCGCTCTACAGTGGACCCATCAACTGGAACCCTGTTACCCTGAAGAGCTACTGGCAGATCAAGATGTCCAGGTCAGATCCAGGATAACTCATATCATGTTGTCCCTCTGTCAAACTGGGTCAGAACCAGGATAACTCATATCATGTTGTCCCTCGGTCAAACTGGGTCAGAACCAGGATAACTCATATCATGTTGTCCCTCTGTCAAACCAGGGGACATATCCACAGTTAGTAGTAGGGCTGCCTATTAGAGTGAGGCAGCTGTTTGATCATTTGATATGACTGAGAAAAAGGAGAATGTTGTGCTGTCCGGTCATCTAGTGGGGAAATGGTGGAATTGTCCCCGATTTAAATTGTGATGCTGTGGGGAAAACTAAGGGGACGTGGGTGACGTACAAACCAATATTACATTTCAGAATTGGTTAAAATAAGGTTAGGGTCAGGGTTAAGGGTTTGGTTAAGGTTAGGGCAGGTTTTGGCTAGTCAGGAAGTCAATGGGACGCTGGTCAGAAAAGTCCCTTTCGTCTCATCTGGCTGTTGTATCCTAGTAAACCAAAATGGCAGCCGAATTAGAGGTTGAATTCTTGTAAAAAAGGTCATCTCCCTGTAGTTCTGAACACGTGTTTTGCTCCACCTCTTCCACTGCAGTATACAGGTCCAGGGAGCCTTGACTTTCTGTCCCCGCGGCTGTCAGGCCGTCATTGATACAGGCACGTCTCTCATCATCGGCCCCACCCGTGACATCCTCGCTCTACAACAGCTGATAGGAGCTACCCCCACCTCCATTGGAGAGGTAATATAACATATACTACCAACTGCCTTTTATTTTATTAGGCAAGAACACATTCTTATTTTACAATGATGGCCAAACCCTCCCATAACCCGGATGATGCTGGGCCAAGTGTGCGCCGCCCTCCCGATCATGGCCAGTTGTGATAGTGCCCGGGATTGAACCAGGGTCTCTAGAGACATCTCTAGCACTGAGATTTAGTGCCGGAATGGAGTCAATGGAATGTATCAACCACGTGTTTGATACCATCCCAGCCATTATGAGCCACTCTGCCTCCTCCTGGCGGAGCAGGTGAACCCAAATGCAGACTCAAGACGAGGAGACAAGGATAGGCAATGTATTTATTGAAAAGCGGGAGAGGAGATGGGGTGCAGTCCAGGGGAATCAATGGCAGGGTAGTAGGGAATCCGGACTGAGGCTGAGCCTGGGGGGCAAGGAGATCTGAGGATCTGTGTAAGCAGGTCTGGAGCGGAATCCAATGAAGCAGTAGAGCAGGGATCCAGGGCAGGGAAGCAGGACCTGAGTCAGAGCAGACGGGACTGGAGACAGGTACCTGAGTCAGAGCAGACGGGACTGGAGACAGGTACCTGAGTCAGAGCAGACGGGACTGGAGACAGGTACCCGAGTCAGAGCAGACGGGACTGGAGACAGGTACCTGAGTCAGAGCAGACGGGACTGGAGACAGGTACCTGAGTCAGAACAGACGGGACTGGAGACGGGTACCAGAGTCAGAGCAGACGGGACTGGAGACGGGTACCAGAGTCAGAGCAGACGGGACTGTAGTGGAGAGAAAAAACAGGGAAAACAGGATAAGAAAATCTATGCAAGAACAAACAGCTTGAAATGCAGACTGACTGAGTAGAGGCTACGGTCTGGCAGCGTGGAAGTGGCAGGGCTGAGTATTTGTAGAGGTCTTGATTATGGAACAGGTTGTAGCTGGTGGGGATCTGCTCTGCTTCCAGCACACCTGTCTCCACTCACACAATCACATACACACAGAGAGAGAGAGAGAGAGGGAGAGATCACTGGGGAGTGGTGGCAGGTTTAGGGAGGTTCAGGATGAGAAGTAGGCGTGGCAGGAGCAGATGTAACAACTACTATTACTACAGCTACTACTACTGCAAATACTACTATTACTACTGCTGCTACTACTACTATTACTACTGCTGCTACTACTACTATTACTACTACTGCTACTACTACTATTACTACTACAGCAACTACTACTGCAAATACTACTATAACCACTATTGCTACTGCTGCTGCTACTACTACTATTACTACTACAGCTACTACTACTGCAAATACTACTATAACCACTACTGCTACTACTGCTGTTACTGCTACTGCCACTGCTACTACTACTACTACTGCTGCTATTACTACTACTATTACTGCTACTACTACTACTACTACTATTACCACTACAGCTACTACTACTGCAAATACTACTATTACCACTACTGCTACTACTGCTGTTACTGCTACTGCCACTGCTACTACTACTGCTGCTATTACTACTACTATTACTGCTACTACTACTACTACTACTACTACTACTACTACTACTACTGCTGCTATTACTACTACTATTACTGCTACTACTACTACTACTACTACTACTAATCCTGCTATTACTACTGCTACTACCACCACTACTACTACTGCTACTACTACTACTACTACTACTAATCCTGCTACTACTACTGCTACTACTACTACTGCTGCTACTACTACTAATCCTGCTACTATTGCTGCTACTACTACTACTGCTACTACTACTACTACTAGTACTACTACTATTGCTACTACTGCTACTACCACCACCACTACTACTACTACTATTTCTACTACTACTAATCCTGCTACTACTACTGCTACTACTACTACTACTACTACTACTACTACTACTACTACTACTACTACCAATCCTGCTACTACTACTGCTACTACTACTACTACTACTGCTACTACTACTACTACTACTACTACTAATCCTGCTACTACTACTGCTACTACTACTACTACTGCTACTACTACTACTACTACTACTACTACTACTACTACTAATCCTGCTACTACTACTACTACTACTACTACTACTACTAATCCTGCTACTACTACTGCTACTACTACTTCTACTGCTTCTACTACTACTGCTACTACTGCTACTACCACCACCACTACTACTACTACTACTACTACTGCTACTACTACTAATCCTGCTACTACTACTGCTACTACTACTACTACTACTACTACTACTACTACTACTACTACTACTAATCCTGCTACTACTACTGCTACTACTACTACTACTACTACTACTACTACTACTACTAATCCTGCTACTACTACTGCTACTACTACTACTACTGCTACTACTACTACTACTAATCCTGCTACTACTACTGCTACTACTACTACTACTGCTACTACTACTACTACTAATCCTGCTACTACTACTGCAACTACTACTACTACTGCTACTACTACTAATCCTGCTACTATTGCTGCTACTACTTCTACTGCTTCATCTACTACTACTACTGCTACTACTACTATTAGTACTACTGCTACTACTACTACTAGTACTACTACTACTACTACTACTAGTACTACTACTACTAGTACTACTAGTGATAGGAGCTACCCCCACCTCCATTGGAGAAGTGTCCCCATTCCATGCCGGTCTCTGTAGAGTTACAGGGGCTGCACGAGGCTCAATACCATTTACATTCCAGTTGATTCAGGAAGTACACTGAAATTCCAAATTCTCTTCAATGCTTTTCAACGAGGAAAATGTGTTGCAGTACCTGATTGACTGCGCCCGAATCTCCAGCCTGCCCCAGGTGACCATCACGCTCAACGGGGTGGAATACGTGCTCACGGCTGAGTCCTACGTTAAAAGGGTGGGTACTGGTCCAACAGACAGTGAATGAACATGACAAGTGAGATATTTCCAGATTTCGGCATACATACTATTACAGTATATACTTTAACTTGTGTGTGATAATCATTTCAGTATAAATTATAGATATATATTTTTTTGTGTCCTACGGTCGGCCTGTGTCAAAAAACATATGGTATTTGATGAGTGGTTGTTATGATCATTGTCATATTTCTGACACACTCACTCTCTCCCTCCTTTACCTTCCTTCTCTCTCCCTCCTTCTCTCTACTTCTCTCTCCTTCTCCCTCCTTCTCCCTCCTTCTCTCTCCTCCCTCCTTTACCTTCCTTCTCTCTCCCTCCTTCTCTCTACTTCTCTCTCCTTCTCCCTCCTTCTCTCCCTCCTTCTCTCTCCTCCCTCCTCTCTCCTTCTCTCTCCCTCCTTCTCTCTACTTCTCTCTCCTTCTCCCTCCTTCTCTCCCTCCTTCTCTCTCCTCCCTCCTTTACCTTCCTTCTCTCTCCCTCCTTCTCTCTACTTCTCTCTCCTTCTCCCTCCTTCTCTCCCTCCTTCTCTCTCCTCCCTCCTCTCTCCTTCTCTCTCCCTCCTTCTCTCTACTTCTCTCTCCTTCTCCCTCCTTCTCTCCCTCCTTCTCTCTCCTCCCTCCTTTACCTTCCTTCTCTCTCCCTCCTTCTCTCTACTTCTCTCTCCTTCTCCCTCCTTCTCTCTCTTCCCTCCTCTCTCCTTCTCTCTACTTCTCTCTCCTTCTCTCCATTCCTCTCCTTCTCCCTCCTTCTCTCCCTCCTTCCTCCTTCTCTCCTTCTCTCTCCTTCTCACTCACTCCTCTCTTCTTCTCTTTCCTTCTCTTTCCTTCTCTCTCCTTCTCTCTGCTTCCTCCTTCTCTCTCCTCCCTCCTCATCTCCCTCCTTCTCTCTCCTCCTCTCTCCTCCCTCCTCCTCTCCCTCCTTCTCTCTCCTCCTCTCTCCTCCCTCCTCCTCCTTTCTCCTTCTCTCCCTCCTCCTCTCTCTCCTCCCTCCTCCTCTCCCTCCTCCTCTCCCTCCTCCCTCCTTCTCTCTCCTCCTCTCTCCTCCCTCCTCCTCCTTTCTCCTTCTCTCCCTCCTCCTCTCTCTCCTCCCTCCTCCTCTCCCTCTTCCCTCCTCCTCTCCCTCCTTCTCTATCCTCCTCTCTCTCCTCCCTCCTCCTCTCTCCTCCTCCTCTCCCTCCTCCCTCCCTCTCTTCAGGAGTTGATGGGTGATCATGAGATCTGTTTCAGTGGGTTCCAGGGGGAGGATCTGCCCTCCTCGACGGATCCTTTGTGGATCCTAGGGGACGTGTTCCTCTCTGATTACTATAGCATCTATGACCGGGGACAGGACAGGGTGGGCTTCGCTAAGGCCAGACACACACGCTATACAACGTTGGATGCAGAGATGGATAGATAGATGGGAGGTGGGAAGGGTAAATGGAGCGATGGAAGTAGGGAGTGATGGATGGATGGATGATAGAAGGAGATATGAAGTAAGGAAGGAAGGAAGGAAGGAAGGAAGGAAGGAAGGAAGGAAGGAAGGAAGGAAGGAAGGAAGGAAGGAAGGAAGGAAGGAAGGAAGGAAGGAAGGAAGGAAGGAAAGGAAGGAAGGAAGGAAGGAAGGAAGGAAGGAAGGAAGGAAGGATAGTGATAGAAGAATAGTGATAGAAGAGTGGATGAAGCGATGCATGGAATCACCATGCTGCACCTCCTGTCATCATCACTGAGACAGAAGTGCTTCATGGGAAGGCTGAACGTTTGTCTGTCCAGATTTATCAGTGGCTGTCTGGCATCTTTTGAGAACAATTCATGCATTTCCATTCTACTAAAGTTAATAAATAATTGTTTAAATGCAATCACGTGTTTTTTTGTTGCATCATTTTGTGAGTGAGTACAATGATTAACAGTGAACGATGACTGAATACATTATATTTTATTATAAAACAAACATTTGATGTTTATTAGGGTGTCAATTATAATAATGCTGGGTACACCCTTAGAGAGCCTGTTAAGTGACTCGCACAGCAGGTCGATATGGACTGTATGTCAGAAGAACATTACGACTTCTCCGATTGTGACATGTCCTTGTTCTCTTGGCTGTCATTGGTGTCCTTCTTGTCACTCTCATGACCATTGGACTCCAGAATGTCTGTCTCGGGGACTTGCAGTGCTTGGAACTGGGCAGGCTCAGCAGGAAAGTGGAGGGCTGTGGAAGTGTTTCGGCCTCTCCTCCTCCCTAGGCCTTGAGGACTAGGCAGGCTGTGCAGGGAGCTCTTTGAGCCCTGTCTGGAGAACTGGAAGGACAGCTGACGTCTCTGTGGCTTACACCAGTCTTTGGGGACGTTCCAGCTCAACTTCTTGGGCCTCGGTTGGGTACAGCTGTTGCCCTGATTCGTGTTCAGGGCCGGAGCCTCCACAATGGGGGACAGATCTACTGGAGTCCCAGGCTTACTTGAGGCCTGCTCATGCCCTGTCTGTTGGGAGAAGGCCTCTATATGATTCAGGGGTTGTGGAGCCCCAGATAACGCCCCACACGTCCCTCCATCACCCCCATAACCACTATCCCCATGATCATCAGAAGAAGCAGGTGGACTTACCACCCACTGAGGCAGGTCTGTGAAGGACGGTGTACGGGGCTCAGTGTCCAGGGAAGAAAGAGTACTACTAACCTCCCGTAGCGTATCCAGAGGGTGGTTGGTCGAGAGGGGGTTATGGGAGTTAAAGAGGTTGGGTCTGGGGAACAGAGAGTGATCAGGTCCTGGGGAGGCCTGGTCGTCTGATCCAGGGTAGTCATGGGAGTCAGATCTGAAGGGGAAGAAGGCCTCACTGCTGTGACGTTTGAAGGAGGGCCGAGGAGGGACGAGCTCTGGGGGATCCTGGACACTGAGAAGTCTACGCACGTGCCCCAGGACTGACGTTTGACGACCATGACGGAAGTTGTGATTGCTGTTGTGGCTGTCCTGTCTGTGAATGTCCATTTTGTCTGCCTCTCCGAACTGAAAAATGCCCGATAGACTGAAAGATAGAGGATATTACAGTGAATACTTTAGTCTAGATAGTATACAGGTTATGGATATTACAGTGAATATGTTAGACTAGATAGTATACAGGTTATGGATATTACAGTGAATACATTAGTCTAGATAGTATACAGGTTATGGGTATTAGTGAATATGTTAGTCTAGATAGTATACAGGTTATGGATATTACAGTGAATACATTAGTCTAGATAGTATACAGGTTATGGATATTACAGTGAGTACTTTCGACTAGATAGTATACAGCTTGTGGATATTAGTGAATACGTTAGACTAGATAGTATACAGGTTATGGTATTACAGTGAATACATTAGTCTAGATAGTATACAGGTTATGGATATTACAGTGAATACATTAGACTAGATAGTATACAGGTTATGGATATTAGTGAATACGTTAGACTAGATAGTATACAGCTTATGGATATTAGTGAATACGTTAGACTAGATAGTATACAGTTTATGGATATTACAGTGAGTACTTTAGACTAGATAGTATACAGCTTGTGGATATTAGTGAATACGTTAGACTAGATAGTATACAGGTTATGGTATTACAGTGAATACATTAGTCTAGATAGTATACAGGTTATGGATATTACAGTGAATACATTAGACTAGATAGTATACAGGTTATGGATATTAGTGAATACGTTAGACTAGATAGTATACAGCTTATGGATATTAGTGAATACGTTAGACTAGATAGTATACAGTTTATGGATATTAGTGAATACGTTAGACTAGATAGTATACAGCTTATGGATAGTAGTGAATACGTTAGACTAGATAGTATACAGCTTATGGATATTACACTGAATACATTAGACTAGATAGTATACCGTTTATGGATATTAGTGAATACGTTAGACTAGATAGTATACAGCTTGTGGATATTAGTGAATACGTTAGACTAGATAGTATACAGTTTATGGATATTAGTGAATACGTTAGACTAGATAGTATACAGCTTGTGGATATTAGTGAATACGTTAGACTAGATAGTATACAGTTTATGGATATTAGTGAATACGTTAGACTAGATAGTATACAGTTTATGGATATTAGTGAATACGTTAGACTAGATAGTATACAGTTTATGGATATTAGTGAATACGTTAGACTAGATAGTATACAGCTTATGGATATTAGTGAATACGTTAGACTAGATAGTATACAGCTTGTGGATATTAGTGAATACGTTAGACTAGATAGTATACAGTTTATGGATATTAGTGAATATGTTAGACTAGATAGTATACAGTTTATGGATATTAGTGAATACGTTAGACTAGATAGTATACAGCTTATGGATATTAGTGAATATGTTAGACTAGATAGTATACAGTTTATGGATATTAGTGAATACGTTAGACTAGATAGTATACAGCTTATGGATATTAATGAATAGTAATGGTTTTGACTAGATAGTATACAGTTTATGGATATTAGTGAATACGTTAGACTAGATAGTATACAGCTTATGGATATTAATGAATAGTAATGGTTTTGACTAGATAGTATACAGGTTTGGGATATTAGTGAATATGTTAGACTAGATAGTATACAGGTTATGGATATTAGTGAATAGTAATGGTTTTGACTAGATAGTATACAGGTTATGGATATTAGTGAATATGTTAGACTAGATAGTATACAGGTTATGGATATTACAGTGAATACATTAGTCTAGATAGTATACAGGTTATGGATATTAGTGAATACGTTAGACTAGATAGTATACAGGCTATGGATATTACAGTGAATACATTAGTCTAGATAGTATACAGGTTATGGATATTAGTGAATACGTTAGACTAGATAGTATACAGCTTGTGGATATTAGTGAATATGTTAGACTAGATAGTATACAGTTTATGGATATTAGTGAATAGTAATGGTTTTGACTAGATAGTATACAGCTTATGGATATTAGTGAATACGTTAGACTAGATAGTATACAGGTTATGGATATTAGTGAATACGTTAGACTAGATAGTATACGGGTTATGGATATTAGTGAATACAGCTCGTCAGAATTGACCAGAATTGGCTCTTTGTAGCAGGTTAGGAGAATTAGGTTAGAAAAAAAACAATGTGATTTTGAAGGTAAGGCAACACCAGACTAGGAAAAGGGTTAGATAATAAAATGTGTCAATTTGACACAAACGGTATCCTCTCTAGTCATGCCCTCTTGTCTATCTTCTCTCAGACAGATATCTAGCTGAGGAGAGATGGGAGTTTTTACACACGTGCCCTTGCATACGTAGGACTTGAGTATACATTTGTGCGTGCGTGCGTGCGCGTGTGCGTGCGTGCGTGCGCGTGCGTGCGTGCGTGCGCGTGCGTGCGTGCGTGCGCGTGCGTGCGTGTGTGCGTGCCGTGTTGTCATGTCCTCACTCCAACTCTCTGGTGGATCCGAGGAAGGAGGGTATGCAGTAGTCGGCTGCAGCCAGGGTGTAGGGAGGCAGAGCCTCAGAGTCGTTCCAGTAAATGTCTTTAGTCATCGGAGGAAAGTTCATGTGCATCTCATCCACCGCAATCAACGACACCTGAGACAACACAGGTATTGACTGAATGATCGATTGGCACAAATGACAGATCAATCAATAACATCGGCTTGGGAAAGACATGAAAACGAGTCTGGGTTACTGTAAGGCACTTTGCAACACATGTTTGGTTGATTGATTGATTGATTGATTGATTGATTGATTGAAAGTAACCTGCAGATTTCTGTCGATACACCAGTTAGCCTCGAAGTCGTCATCATCCTCCCCAAATGGATTAATGAGCTGCTCAGCAACCTGAAGGAGAAGGACCTCTCACATCACTGCTCATTATCCCAGAAAAATGTATTGATAAGGAAGTGATATCAAACAACAGGCAGTCATGTGACATCAGGGATTACAACATTGGTTGACAAATTAAATCCCACAACAAAAAGAAACAAGGCATAGATAATCTTACTGTCAACAGAATTTGGGTTCCATACTTCCCCTCCTGACAAATCCCCATTTTTATCCAATGAAATTGATTGTCAGACATGGTGCAGCAGCTGTACAGACATTGTGTACTGACACTGTACACTCTGCAACCACACATTCCCTCTCACTAGACCTTCATAATAACATCACAACCCCAGCATTGTTATCCACAGTACTGTACACTCTGCAACCACACATTCCCTCTCACTAGACATTCATAATAACATCACAACCCCAGCATTGTTATCCACAGTACTGGGGTTTGATGACCGTCATCTAATTTCCCTGGTTGAAACCAAAAGGCAAAAAGGTTTGTGGAGGACAGGACCTTGAGCCAGCTGGACTACAATAACAACTGTGTGTGTGTGTGTGTGTGTCTCTCTCTCTCTCTCTCTCTCTCTCTCTCTCTCTCTCTCTCTCTCTCTCTCTCTCTCTCTCTCGCTCTCGCTCTCGCTCTCGTTC